>NW_007728100.1:200906-219085 GCF_000696425.1 Galeopterus variegatus | reverse complement strand
TTCTTTGGATATATTCCCAGCAGTGGGATAGCTGGGTCATATGGTAGATCTATCTGCAACTGTTTGAGGAACCTCCAAACCATTTTCCATAGGGGTTGCACCATTGTGCATTCCCACCAACAATGTAAGAGAGTTCCTTTTTTTCCGCAACCATGCCAGCATTTATCTTTCAGCGTCTTTTGGATTTTTGCCATCCTAACTGGGGTGAGATGGTATCTCAGTGTGGTTTTGATTTGCATTTCCTGGATGCTGAGTGATGTTGAGCATTTTTTCATATGACTGTTGGCCATTTGCATATCTTCTTTAGAGAAATGCTTACTTAGTTCTTTTGCCCATTTTTTGATTGGGTTGCTTGTTTTTTTCTTGTAAAGTTGTTTGAGTTCTTTATATATTCTGGATATTAGTCCTTTGTCGGATGTGTATTTTGCAAATATTTTCTCCCACTCTGTTGGTTGTCTTTTAGCTCTGTTAATTGTTTCTTTTGCTGTGCAGAAGCTTTTTAGTTTGTTATAGTCCCATTTGTTTATTTTTCCTTTGGTTGCCTGTGCTTTTGGGGTCATATTCATGAAGTCTGTGCCCAGCCCTATTTGCTGAAGGGTTTCTCCTATGTTTTCTTTAATAAGTTTTATTGTTTCGGGGTGTATATTTAAATCCTTAATCCATTTTGTGTTGATTTTAGTATATGGTGAGAGGTATGGGTCTAGTTTCAATCTCCTGCATATGGATATCCAGTTATCCCAGCACCCTTTGCTGAAGAGGGAGTCCCGACCCCAGTGAATAGGCTTGGTGCCTTTGCTGAAGATCAAATGGCAGTGAGTGCGTGGGTTGATTTCTGGGTATTCTATTCTATTCCATTGATCAGTGTCTCTGTTTTTATACCAGTACCATGCTGTTTTGGTTATTATAGCTTTGTAGTATAGTTTAAAGTCAGGTAGAGTAATACCTCCAGCTTTATTTTTTTTGCTCAGTATTGCTTTGGCTATTCGTGGTCTTTTGTTATTCCAGATAAATGACTGTATAGTTCTTTCCATTTCTGAGAGAAATGTCATAGGAATTTTGATGGGGATTGCATTAAATTTGTATATTACTTTGGGTAGTATAGTCATTTTCACTATATTGATTCTAGGAGCATGGGATGTCTTTCCATCTTCTTGTATCCTCTCTAATTTCTCTCAGGAGTGGTTTATAGTTCTCGTTATAGAGATTTTTCACGTCCTTAGTTACTTCAATTCCTAGGTATTTTATATAAAGTTTCAAATGCCAATTCATATATAAAAACATTAACAATAAAAACCCTCATTTTTTTGATGAGACAATGGACTCACATAGCACTGATATGAGTTTTCCCAGGTTATATGGTAGTGAGATCTATGTTGACAATCTATGAGAAAAACTCACCTTCCATGTCCCTGAAATAATAGTGTGCTTTCTCATATGCATTTATTACTTTTCCGGAAAAATACAATGAAATATATGCGTATGGCATATGTTCAAAAAATAATGTCAGGCTAAGTGCTTCTGACAGAGGAGACTTAATAAGTGGAATTGTTTATATAGTTTTGGAGAGCTGAAGGAGAAAGAAAGAACACTGAAGTAACTCAGCATAATAATCAGTTGGGGAGCAGGAGGGAAGAGGTGGACTACTAAACTGAGGGATTCACAGGAGGGACCCTGTAAAACTGGTGCTCACAGCCCTCAGGGGGTGATCTCACCTGACCTCTGATGGTAAAACAAGAATATGAAGAGGCTTTGGAGATTATGCTCAGATCTCTGAGGAGGGGGCATCTTCCTGTTGCTGTCAGACCTCCAGGAGGTTGTAACAGGGCTACTTCTGAATGTTCCTATAGAAGATGGGGGCTGGAGCCAACCACCCCTTCTGGAGCCGCCTTCTCCTTCCCTGTCACCTTCCATTTGTCCTCTGGTTAGACCTTACCTCAGCACTGATGACTCTGGGAGGTCTGTCTTCTTGAGGCCAGGATTCAACTTTATCTGTAAATCTGACTAGAATACTTCAGGTGCTCTAGACTCTAGCCAGACTGCCTCAAGGAGATGACTACACTATTTGCCAACCACTTTTTAAAGATTTTTAATTGACATGTAATAATTAGTGTAAATTATAATCACCTAACAGTGCTATAGAACACTAGACCTTATTCTTCCTATCTAGCAGTAATTTTGTATCCATTAACCAACCCCCCCTTATCCCTCTCTCTTCCCTTCTCTTCCCATATTGTCTTCCAAACTCATCCATGTTGACATAAATGACATGGTTTCATTCTTTTTTATGGCTGAATAGTATTCCACTGTATATATGTACCACATTTTCTTTATCCTCTCATCTGTTTATGGACACCTGAGTTGATTCCATATCTAGCCTATTGTGAATACCGCCACAATAAATATGGGAGTATAGATATTTCTTCGGTATACTGATTTCTTAAAAAACACATAGGCAATGGAACAGAATAGAGAACACAAATAAACTCACTTATTTTTGACAAAGGGACCAAGAACACACATTGGGGAAAGGACAACCTCTTCAACAAATAGTGCTGGGAAAACTGGATAGCTAT
The DNA here is from genome assembly GCF_000696425.1 of Galeopterus variegatus. Classification (NCBI taxonomy): domain Eukaryota; kingdom Metazoa; phylum Chordata; class Mammalia; order Dermoptera; family Cynocephalidae; genus Galeopterus; species Galeopterus variegatus. Next base: position 216,512 of record NW_007728100.1, on the reverse strand, counting down.
ATGCAGAAGAATAAAACTAGACCTCTATATCTCACCATAAACAAAAATCAACTCAAAATGGATTAAAGAGTTATATGTAACATCCTGAACTATAAAAGTACTAGAAAGAAATATAGGGAAGACCCTTCAAGACATTAGTCTGGGCAAAGATTTTATGGATAAGACCTCAAAAGCACAGCCAACAGAAGCAAAAATAAGCAAATGGGATTATATCAAACTACAACAACCACAACTTTTTTTTTTTTTGAAGTTCTTACAACAAGAAAATGGAGGGGACACACCTGGGTGGGAGGGGGGAGAGGGAGGAGGGAGGGAGGTTTCGGCGATGGGACACAATAAATAACTACATTGTATATTGACAAAATAAAAATAATTAAAAAAAAACAGTAATTCAAAAAAAAAAAATAACTACAAAGCTTCTGCATAGCAGAAGAAACAATCAACAGAGTGAAAAGGTAGCCAGTAGAATGGGAGAAAATTTTTTCAAACTAATCATCCCACAAAAGATTAATATTCAGAATATACAAGAAACTCAAACAGTAATCTGATCAAAAAATGGGCAACTGGCCTAAACAGATATTTCTTAAAAGAAGACATACAAATGGTCAACAAGTATATGAAAACATGCTCAACATCACGAATCATCAGGTAAATGCAAATCAAAACCACAATGAGATATCACCCTTCTCCAATTAGAATAGCTATTACCAAAAAGATGAAATAAAACAAATGCTGGTGAATATGCAGAGAAAAGGGAACTCTCCTACATTGTTGGTTGGAATGTAAATTAGCACAGCCATTTAACATCATTGTTGAACAATATGGAGGTTTCTCAAATAAACTGAAAATAGAACTACCATATGATCCAGCAATTTCACCACTGTGTATTCATTCAAAGAAAAAAAAAAAAAACACAGTGTAACCAACCACTTTTTGATGGTTTATTTCATTTATTAATTAGAATACAGCACAACAACATACAACATATTGCATGCATGCAGGAAAATACACATCTATTATGCCTTATGTATCCTGTATCTATACTGTGGATCCTTCACTTCATACAAAATATCGTAAACATACAATAAAAAACTACAATCATAATTTTCAGCTCATCAAAACTTCAATAAATTTTTACAGGAAGAAATGTGTATATTTGAGAATAGTGATTAGAACAAACAGGTTATAAGATAGCATTTCAGTATAGTGAAATAATTTTACAGAAAAATAGGAATATTTTTAGTTATACAACTGAATTTAAAAAATGCAGCAACAGCACTTTTATTTTTGTTGGTAGTGTGTTTTTATTTTTAATTTCAAGCTCAAAATACTGCTTGGGTTGATGGTATTTATTTTCTTTCCCCAAATTAATTACATTTGGTATATTTTCTCTAACTTTATAAGTAATATTTGTACTTATAATTGTAAAAATTAACAGAGACTGAAAAATATCAGGCAGGAAGTGATCTCCAGTAATTCCTCTTTCCTGGTATAACCAACATTAATATTTTCATGATTACCCTCTCATGCATCTCTTTAGGAAAATAAGCTTATGTATATTTAGGAATATGGGGTTTTTTAACATGTTTCTTTTTCTTTTGTAGTAGTATCTACCCTTCTTCCTCCTCATTCATTATATCTCTTCTTCCTGTAACTAATGGTAAAAAACTGGTGTATATCCATAGACAATATTTTTTTTAAACTTATGTAATCGTATATCAACATGTACAGGGACTTTCTCATTGTTTGATTAGGACCGTATTATTAATACTTCTAGAAATCTACAGCTAGTTTAGAACCATACTACAATTTATGCCACCACTTCCTTAGCAAAGAAAATCATATTATATCTTGTTTTGTATTCCTCTACATCTGTTAAACTTATTCCATGCTTAGTCATATGCATGTACACGTTTACTTTTGGGCGATATATATTTGCAGATGAGATTCCTAGGTTTTCAAGACAGGTACCTTTTTAATTTTAATAGATATTGCCAGATAGTTTTCTCAAATGTCTGTATCAGTTGTTTTCCCCAACAGTGTATAAGAAAACCCATTTTCCCAATTCTTTTTAATTTTAAATTCCATCACTCTTAATTTTCGTGGATGAGATGGGTTTAAGTAATTATCTAGTTATTGCTTTAATTTTCATTTTTTTTCTACTAGTGAGATTGAACATTTTTGTTAATGTTTACTGACCACTGGTATTTTTTTGAATTAGATATTCATATTATCTCTCCTTTCATTTTTGTCAGTTTATCACAACTTTGCTAGAATACTATGCTATAGATGCTAATTTCATCTTGCTTCAAGTATTTTTACCAATCTAATATTTGTTTATTGAATATGTCTATGGTGTCTATCTGTCTACCTACCTATCTAGGTATGCACCTTCTTACATACATATGACTATATAAACACAAAACACAAATTTTTTATTTAAATGAAAACTTTACATTTAGGGCAGTTTTCTATTTAAAGAAAATTATTGCAAAAAAGACAGAGATTACTCATATACTCCCTCTACCACCTCCTTAATTTCACTTATTATTAACATCTTTCATTAATGCAGCTCATTTGTTAGAGCTGGTGAACTAATATTGATACATTGACTAAAGTCCATAGCTTACATTAGGTTTCACCCTCGTGTTGCACATTCTGTGGGTTTTGACAAGTGGATAATGTCACGTATACATCATCACATTAACATATAGAATAGTGTCACTGCCTTAAAAATCCCCTGTGCTACACCTACCCATGCCTGCCCTTATCTCCTCTTCCTCCATTCCTGGCAAACCTCTTTTTACTGTCTCATACTCATAATTTTGCCTTTTCCAGAATGTCATGTGGTTGGAATTATGTAGTGTGTAGATTTTTCAAACTGGCTTTTTTACATTTTTGTTCATTTACTCATTCAAACACATTCACTTACTCATCAATATACATTTAAATTTCCTCCATGTCTCCTTGTGGCTTGATAGCTCATTTATTTTTATTACTGAATAATATTGCCTGGTTGTAACATAGTTTTATTTACCCATTCGCCTGTTGAAGGACATTTTGAGTGTTTTCATTTTTTTCCAGTTGTGATTAAAACTGCTCTAAATATTCATCTGTGCAGGAGTTTGAATCAAAGAGTAAAATATTCCTGGAGAGAAAAGGCTGAGAACATCCATACCATATCTAGTCTCTCTGCCTCTACTTTATGTTGCCTAAACTATGTATTCCACTCAGTAGCCAGAATGATCTTTTAACACTGCAGTCAGGTCATGTTGTTCCCATGATCAAAACCTTACTATCATACTTGTAATACTAAGATGTTACTATGACCTTGATGACTCTCTATTTCATCATCTGCCACTGAGGGGGATATAATAGCTGCAGCACATATTACCAAGTAAAAGATTATAATTCATATACATAAAGAATGCCTACAAATCTATATGAAAAGACCAACAATCCAATAGAAAAAATGAATGAGATTTTAAAAGGCTCTTAAAAAATAAAAATAAATTTATCCAAATGGTCAATAAACATAGAAAAAAGATGCTCAACTTTATGGTTAAAAAGGAGGAATTTAAACAAAAACAACAAGAAAATATAACCACATACATACCAGAAAGGCTAAAATAAAAATATTGACATCATGTATTTATGAGGAAACAGACATCACAACCCTTATATACTGTTGGCAGGATTATAAGTCAGAACAACTACTTTATTAAATATTTTGGCATTTGCTATTAAATTTGGACATATAGAAGGCCTTATAAGCCAATGTTTCCATGTTAACATATATTCCTGAGAAATTATATACATACACACACTTGTATACATATATATACACAAATACATATGTGTGTATATGCACCAAAATATTTGTGGAAGAATATTTATAGCAGCATAGAATGAATGAATATATTGCATATATTCATTCATTCTATGGAATACTATATAGCAATGATAATAAATAAACTAAAGCTAGATAGACAAAACATGGATAGATATCTCCAATATAATGTAACAAATACAATGAACAAATGTATTAAGCAAGTTAATCCACAAACCAAAGAGCATATATGGTCTATTTCCACTATTGTAAATTTCAAGAGTAGACAAAGCTAATTTATGGGACTGTGGTACAAATTAGAAAGGAAGAAGTAGGCAGGGATTAGAGAGGACACAAAGGAAGTTTCCAGGATACAGGTAATAATCTATTTCTTGATTTAGTTAATGGTTTACTGGTGAATTCATTTTGAGATAATTCATCAAGCTTTATAATTATGATTTTGTGCATGTTTATGTACATATATATAATAAAGTCAAAAACAAAATAATAAATCAAAGAAAAAGAATGTAATCCCTGAAAATCTAACCTGTGCGCTAATAAAATGTCAAAAAGTGTCCTAGAGAGGATAATTTCAAATATATGGCCGCTAAATAACTTGTGTATATACATGTCTCTTTCTATCTTTTTAATACTTGCTAATTTGTACATGATAAATCTGTATTCTCATTTGTATTTTTTGAATATACTACTAACCACAGGCATACTTTTTTGCACTATTGTTTTTTTCAAATACTAAGAGAGTGTCATTAATGAACACTCACTTTCTAAAGCTTTAGTGAAATCTGCTAGAGGGACAGCATGCTAGAAGTAATAAGGGATTTATAGGAGCCAGATATTTGTACGCTCTTTTAAACTCATCGTCTCAGTCAAGTTATTTGTTTAATCACTGTTATTTGTTGTCTTTTTTATTTCTTATTATAATACTTTTTCACCAAATTGTTGAAAGGGTTAAGAAAAGAAGCATTCTTAAATGCCTGACACATTACACACAATAGAATGTAAATAAAGTTTTATACTTGTCCATCTCTTTCCTTAACAGTAAAGAAAGTTGTCAGCTCTTAAAAACCACATGGCCAGGATATTGGGCTATATTTTCATTGTTATCAAAATTTAATAATCTACAGCTTAAATTATTCTAACCCTAACCGTATGTGCATGGGAAACCTGAGATAGGAATGGAAAGAGAGTCGGCTTGTAGAGCATTTATTAATACCAGGATCTCAAAATTCAAGTAGGCTGAAAATAACCATTCTTTGCAATCATCGCAAACCAACAAACACACCAAATCAATATGCCATTTCAAACCTCCTCTAAAAGGAAAATTGTTAAATGGAGTTGAGGAATTACAAATTTATGGCAACATCAACAACAATTGGTCACTGAATCTCAATCAGCAAATGGTTAGCTAGATACTTATTTCAAAGAGACAAATTTTAGACTCCACAGTACAACAGGGAAATCTGCCTTGTATGGAGTTTGTTTTGCAGAAGGCCTTTGTTTCTACTCCCTCTTAGGCTTTGGGGATTAGATCTCATTTTAAAATCCAAGTCGGCAACGCAGTAAAAGGCAAGATGTCAGCACTTGCAGATGCATGTGAAGAAGAGTGATGCAAGTAGGGAAACTCTCTCAGGGCTTCACTTTTCAGTTTGCCTTAGATAATCCTTGAAAGTTCAGATGCTTACTCAAGACTTATCTGCGGAACCTCTAGGGACTCTGAGATTCCTCTGGAAACTGTTTTCTGCAAGATGTTTAATATTTTCTTCTTTCTCAACAGAAATAACACCAAAACATTTTTTTTTTCTTCTCAAGCAAGTTCTGTTGCACTTCTCTTTACAGATATATTTGGAAGGGTGATAAAATATTTCAGCAGACTGAAACTGGAGGCAGTGTATGAATTTTTAAATAATTTGATTAATGTACTTTGCAAAACACACTATGGGTTAGAAAGCAAATGTTGATAATTGCATTCTGATTACTACATTCTTATTTATAACTTCTAGCCTTTAACTAGAAATATAATATCAGCTAGATGTGAAAAATGGAAGTAAACAATTTTCCATCTCATGTTACTGATATTGGAGGAGAGGGTTTGGGAAGGCCCGTCGCCAGCCTCATACCACCGGGTCCTCTAGCAGGTTCTTGACTCTGCCACAGTAAAGAATTCAGGGACAGAGTACAAAGTGAAAACAAGTTTAATGTAACTTTTAAGAAGTACAGGCCTCACGGAGCAAGCACAGTCTAGCTCCAGAGACTGAGCAGAATCTGAACCAAGTTTAATACAAAAGTAAGAAATGCACACTTGAGGTTTAGTACAAAGTGTTGGTGGGCTCAAGAGAGTGAGCAACGGCCCCTTAGAAATAAGTTCAACACAAAAGCAAAGTATATACACCTCTCCCAGCAAGCTGTGGGTGGGCTACAGGAAAGCCAGCAACCAATCACAGCAAGTTTAATACAGAAGTAAGAAATACACATTTACAGACAAAGAGCATGCTGGACCCAGAGTGAACAGCAGCCTGCCAAAGGCAAGTTTGATACCAAAAGAAAGAAATACACACCTCAGGCAAAGTGGGGGCTGGCTCTAGGAATATGAACAACAGCCCCACCTTCTCCGGGGATTACACTTTTATAGTTTTGCTATTACATATACATACTACCTAATGAATATTTAACTAAGGGGGTGGTCCCCAATTATGTAACACAGTTTCACACATGCTCAGTTGTTCTCTTTTTAGAGCCCACTCATTGGTCAAATTCCAAAATACCCAGTGGAAAACAGCTAGAATATTCAGCACTCTCCAGTGCTTCTAGTGGAAGGTCATTCAAAGGTTAAATTCCCCTCTATTGAAGATGCTCAATCATTGGGGTTATATAACTCCTTTTTACTTAGCCTGTCCTGCCTTTGGAGGGATACAAATCTGCCTCTTGGGGTCTCAATTTCTCCGTGTTGGTGTAGAACATAAACACAATTAACAACAGTAACTTTCCTCCAGGGGAAGTCCCAGAGGAGGCAGTTGAGACCTTGGGGAGCAGCTTAAAACCTGGAGGTGTGTCCTGAAACCCAAACCCATAGAAACTGAGCACCTCTTATCTCGTTATAAAAATATTTTATCATTGGCCTTTTTTAAAAAAGAAAATATACTCTCTGTTATTTGTTTTCAGATATGGACACATTTTGAGGAGTGTATTATGACCCAGTGAAGAGACAATTGGGCACAAAAGATAGAGAATTTTGATTCTTAGTTTATAATTGATGTTAATTTCTCCTGGAATAAAAATCAGCAAAGTATTTTGACCTATCTCACTCCCATCACCTGTCCAGGCTAGAATAAACTTATTTATCCCTAGAAATATAGAAACATTATTTTTCTATATCCTATATTAACTAAGATTAACAGAGTTATCATCTAGTCTGTATCTATGTCGGTTTTCTTGCATAACAAAGTGTGACAAAACTAGTGGCTTAAAACAGCTATTTTATTTAGCTCACAAGTATGTAAATTGGGTGGCTGAGTCTTTTGCCTCTAGTGACTTAGCCGATTTCTACTGATCTGTTGTAGGTGTTTGCGGTCACCTGGTGGGTAGGCTTGTGACTGGATTATCTAGGTTGGCCTCACTCATCTATCTAGTGGTTGAGAGGCTACTGGCCAGTGTGACTTGGTTACCTTCCCTATATTTTTTTATTTTCTAGAGGGTTAGCTCAAGCTCATTTACATGGTATTCTCAGAGAATATCAAGAGAAAAAGTCCAAAACAAACAAATTCCTTACAAGTATCTGCAATCCAAATGGTTAGGCCCAAAATCAGTGTGTGAGGTGATATTTACTCTACAAAATGGGGTGATTACAGACAGGTGTTAATGAATCGAGGGACATATTATTGCAGTAATCAAACTGAGAGTCCTCTCGCTTCACTTCATACATAATGAAATTAAAATCCAAAATTCCCATGGAATTTGGAAGACACAGTTCAATGATAGCTCTATCTGAATACCTCTTTCTACCTCCATCCTGGTCTAAGCTACTCAGTCCCTGTGCAACTCCAAAAAAACTATTTCTTTTATAGCAATTGTTCATATGACTGTCTTCCTTATAAGATTTTGAGCTCTTTTTTTAATAAAAAGATTTTAATTTAGCACATAATAAGCATACCATCAAGTAAATGAATAAATGGATGAGCAAATACAGAATTAGTTAACAATTTTTTTCACAGGTATTTCTGTGTGCTAAAAGAACATACATATGTTTTCATTCAATTTGTGGAGTTACGGTGTAGTAAAGACTTAAACTTATGCAAAGAAAATTCTAGCCTTTGCCCTCAGCCTCCAGAAAGTAATCTCTAGCTGTTTAGACCCTTGGAATACCTTACCTGTTAATAGTATCTTTGTTTACCTGGGGGCCTAGGAACACACTAGATAGTCATTGATTTATGGTGGGGTATTTCGGTTCATGAAGTATTGGCTTTACTTCTGGAAGAGCTGGAGACTGAAAGCCAACCATGTCTATGTGACCAAGCCAAATTAAAAACGCCAGACACGATATCTCGGGTGAGTTTTCTCATTTGTCAATACTCCATGTATACTGTCACACATCAGTTCTGGGAGGAGTTAATGCTGTCTGTGACTTTTTGAGGAAAAGACAACTGGAGGCTCCATATTTGGACTTGTCCTGGACTTTGCCCTAGGAGCCTTTTCCCTTGGCTAATTTTAATCTGTATTGTTTTGCTGTATAAAATTATAACTGTGAGTATAACACTTGTAATCACTTCTGTGAGTCTTTTTAGCAAATTATTTAATGTGAGGGTGGTCTTGGGGACTCTTGAACTCTGCAGTTGGTGTCAGAAATAAGCATGGTCTTGTGGACTATTCCCCACTTTTGTAGTTACAAATGTTAAGACAGAGTACTAGCTTCTCATCAAGTACAGGTAACTTTTTCCAAACTGTGTTTTAAACAACTGTCATTCTACAATCTGCTAATAGATGTTCTTTAAAAATAAGGGTCCATGTTCAAATTAGGCCTTAACAATATAGCACTGAAAGACAGAGCAAGTCCCTGCTTTCACCAGGATTACTCTATAGTGAGGTTGACAAGAATTAACCAACTTCAGAGCTATAAAGGCTATAATTTTAATGAAACAGAGTTAATATGATAAAAATCAATTGCTAGTGGATAAGATGGGAGAACAAATTTAGAAAGGGTGGTCAGGCAACGTGAGTTTGAAGATGTGATGTTTGTCTTGCAGTTTGAATACAGATAGGAGACAATCTTGCCATATGTAGGACAAGAGATTTCAAGAGGAAATGTATTTACAAGAAGGTCAGTGTGGCTCAAACCTAGTGATAGGAGACAGTGCTTAGGGGAACAGATAACAGATATAAAGAGAGACCCAATCAAGTAGGAAAGTGGTTCTCAAAGTGTGGTCCAAGGCCAGTGTCATCAGCATCACCTTGGCGATCACCAGAAATATGAATTCTCAGGCTGTTCTAGACCTGCTGAGTCAGAAATTCTGGCAGTGTGGCCCAGCCATCTGTATCTTAGCGAGTTTGCCGAGTAATTCCAATGCATGGCTCAAATTTGAGTACCACTGTTGTAGGTTCTTGAAGACCTTGTAAAGATATAGTTTTATCTGACAAACAATAAAAAGTGATTGAACTACTAAATAGCTTTAACCAAAGAAATAATAAGTCCTGATTTATATTTTTAAATGTTGGCTGTAATACGCATAGTAGGAGACCTGAATGGAAGTGGGGAAATCATTGCTAGTGCTGCTGCCATCATCCAGGTGTGAGAAGATAACAGGTAAAAGTGCTCATGGAGAATAGTGGAGAGATATGGGATATACTTTAGTGTTAAATAAAATGTATTAGTCTTTATATGAAGGACTTAGAGCTTCTGTAATCCTCAACTGCATTGTGATCCTTTAAAACATAATCTAATATAAAAAGTATTCTCCATTTATATTTGATCATGGAATTCTTTTTCTTTTATGTCATTACTAAGTTATAGAAAATCTCCTATGATGCTAGTCTCCATGGAAAAGAAAAACAATTTGGAAAACACTGCACTTAGAGGTAAGGGAGAAAGAAGTTAAATGCTAATAAGTCATGACTATTTAATTTACTTTAAAAAGAAACGCAGTATTTTAGAATATTTAGCAGCAAGAACCAAGCTAACCAAGTGGTTTTGTAATAAAAGTTCCACATCAGTGAATAGGTAAGAGTAATTTGCCTTTCAAAGAACTTCTCCAAGACAGCTGGCCTTTCTAATTCATAATTACAGATATTCTCTGCCCAACCGGTCATCTGAAAACATGCAAGAGCACTATAATCAGATTAGAAAGAATGGCATTTACTTACAAATCTATTTTAATAATTTATTTGGCAAGTCCCTCAATAAAAAATAGATGGAGGTATTTGGTCCAAGATCTATCCAAATTATAATTTTTAATTTCACTAAGTAGGTTTTGAAATCCCTTATTCTGTGAATGTTCAGCACTCACTACACTTCTTAGCAAGGTTAACTTAATGTTTTCACTTTAGGATAACTGTAACCAATACTCAGGACCTTTTCTTTTATACTAAAAACATCCAACAACAAAAATACATTAGATCTCTTCATTCTGGACACATAAAACATTTATAATTCATGATTTTGCTTTTTGCTTTATTTAATGCATATATGACTCTGCCACAATTATTCGGAAGAGACTACTAAAATAAAACCTCAGACCAAGGCTCTAGTTTTTACTAAACAAGTCATTGCCTGGTCTAGACCTCATGGCCCACATTTACAAGACCCAGGCATGGGCTAAATTCTTTCCTAGGTCTCTTCTAGTTCCAAATATGTCAATATTTATAGAAACTTGTATATTTCCCAAATGTAGTGATCCCTTGCAAATTGGACCCAAAAAATGTAAAACAGCAAAGAAGCTGCTTTGTAATCCCTCCACAGACTATCTTAATCTTCTCTTATTTCCATAAATTGTTCCAAGGTTAGATAATAAAATATTCTCTCAAAAGTTACATGTATCTACACAATCAAAAATGTTCACATATCATTGTGAACTGCCAGCTGGGCCCACTCTGCTGATCTGAACCTATGTAAGTCCCAGGTTCCCTGTGTCCAGTTGATTGACAACAGGTTTATGATATACCCAAGAAGTCTGGAGGGCATTAGGCACTTTAGAGATTAATGTGGTTTTTATAACTCTCCAGAATCACTGACAATACTTATGTCTTTTAGATGAAACAGCATTCAAATGGTCCCATAGGCCTTGAAAGAAGTTAAACAACTTTAAAGAAACACCAGGTAACTGTTTACCTTGCAGGATATGTTTCTTCATTATTTAAGGAGATATTATATTGTAGAGGTCCCAGAATTCAGGAAGACTTTCAGAATTATATTATTTTATAAAACAGTATGTACATGACCACATCTTCGGAGAGATTAAATTATATAACATTTATAAGTGCTGAGCAGAATGCTTAGTCTGTTGTGAAGACTTAGTTGATATAATTTAGATGAATAGTAAAAAATAAATCCATCAGTCAATCACCAAGACTTAAGTACCATATTATTTTAATTCAAATGGGTTGGAATATGACAGAATGTTTGATTATTAGGTCATTTACAGTAGGAAACAAGATCTGACAACTCTAGGTTCATATAGCAGAGGGTATATGAGAACTTCCTGTGGAATATAGAACCTATCAGATTCTGGCCAGGAGTTAGGAATTTAAGGTATATAAAGAGTCCTAAATCATATCTACATGTGTCTACAATATGCCATATAAACCATGGGATTTTTCTTTATTGATCAGAGGCATTTGACTCCCCATCCTACCTCCCCTCAAGAGAAAAAAAAAATTCTCTAGAAAGGCCATAGTACTCTGCTTACAAGGTTATCTGAGGATAATATCATGAGTGAATAGCTATTATAATATTATTCTCAGTGGCCTTAGATTTTAAGTGATAAATTTACCCAGTTAGTTGCAAATGTAGTATTTGTTTCTATATATTTTCTTTCCTACCCCCTCGTCTTTCCCCTTATGATGCACTACATTCCCATTTAAATGTACTGAATCTCAATTTCTTCGTGTATGAAAAAGGTTAATAACACTTGTTAGTATCATTATGAAGATCAAATACAATAGCAATCAGGATAATGCCTTTAAAATAATCAAGTCTTACACAAATGTAGACTGTTATGCTCCGGGCATTGTTTCCTTATGGTTGCTGGTGTGTCCTAAAATCATAGCTGCTCTTCATTGTCTCCAAGGGAAGGCTCAGTTTTGAAGCTGGTGATGTCTAATATACACCCCATTTCCTCTGTCATGCCTCTGTATGTCTGTTCTGGAGACAGGAAAATAATTTTTCAGTAGCTAGTCTACTGAAAATGGCCTTTGGCAATATTCGGGATGTGATAGTTTTTAGTCCCAAATCTCCACAAAGTACACTTAAGGCACCATCATTTCCTGCCATCACTCATCATTGTGAGTTATTAAGTATCTTTCATCTATCACAGTGAAAGCTTTGGACACTTTTCTAGAAGGATATATTTAAAAGATTTTGACCTTAATAGATGACAAGATAAACCCATGTTTTCATTTTTTGTTTGTTTGTTTTCACTTTGAGGTGGGTAGATACACAATAGCTTTAAAGAGGATATCCATGGAATATAAGATTCCTTTGATCCAGTTATGTTTCTAGGGATATTTTTAAGAAGTGTGGATGTTCACATGCTATTTTGTAACAATGAAATGCCCTGAAGCTTCACCTGTTGTGTGGTACCTAGAGATCACAGAAGATCTGATGATGGCTGGCATCTTGAGTTTCTAATCTAGTAGAACTGCCTAAAGATTCTGATGAATGACATTGGCACAGCAATACGCGATATGATTCGAATTTGGCTGTAATTTATCCTCGTTTAAATGACATTGAATGTAATTTAGTAGCATGAGACTCATGTTCTCATGAAAGTTCACTATGGAAAAAAGATTTGTCCACTCAGGATTCCTCTGACAGACTGCCTGAGGTTGCATTATTTTGCTTAACTTGTATAAAGGGTTTTAAAAAAAAAATCTGTGAACACCTTCAATATTGAAGTCTTTTCTGATTTTTACACTTTTATATTGTCAACAATTTCATCTTTCCTCTATTCAGCAGATTTTTTTCTCTTTGTGAGTTTTCTTTTGAAAATGCTGAGCTATTATCAAGGTACAGTAAACAGAACTCTTCTGCAAAGAATGCCTGTTTCAAGCAGGCCTCTATGCCTTCAGACAGGACAATAGAACAAAATCCATTAATTATCGTTTTCCAGTCTGAATAGGAAGAACTTTGACAATGCACACTGGTGGAAAAGCTACCAGCACCAAGCGCTCCTCTCCCTTTGGGGTGTTTGACCCCAGGGAGCAACAAAAATGCTGAAGGAATTTTTTTCCTCTTTTGCTTATATTTAAGCAGTAATTTAAAAATAGATTAGAGAAAGATTTAATACTCCAGAGTGGTTTGCTTTTCTAGCAGAGCTCTTAAAAGCACTCCAGATTGTTAACAATTATAATTGTACCTACACTACTGGATACCGGAAATAATAGCACTTTAACTACAATAACTTTTTAGTTCAGATTGACCCTTGCACAAAAACATGAGAGGTGGGAAGGGGGGAGGGAGAGGAGGGTTAGGTAGAAATTGGTAAAGTGCCACAAAAAATGTTTACATTGCATAATGATAAAATTTTTTTAAAAAGCTATTTATGTAGAAAGATATGAATACTTTCTCCAGTTTGTTGGTTTTTTCCACAGTGCCATAAAGATGTTTTAGGTTTCTAATTTGTGTATAGTTTAATCTCTTGATGTTCTAGAAAGTTGCAAATTTTTATTTTAAAATAAAAAAATGAAATTATATTTCTGTCATTAGAAAAACAGTATGAGGTTAAACTGGGACAAAGTACAGAGGGAAAAATACTGCATGTCCTCATTCACAAGTGAGATCTAAGAGAGAAAGAAGGAAGGAAAGAAAGACAACAGTGGTGCATTGGACTTGCAAAGGGAGAGAGCAGACCTACAGATGCAAGGATACAAAGTAGAGTGGGGGAAATTGGGATGGGGAGGGAGGTAGGGGATTAATTGGGTGGGGGACATAGGGTATGATCGCAATTTGTGGTAATGGGCATGCTGCCAGTATTGATCTGGCCATCACATCTTGGGCGCAAGTGGTGATGGTCCACTTTGTACTCCATGAATATTCATAACCAATAAAAAAAAAAAACTGGGACTTTAAAATAGGCACTGTTGATTGTTTTGCTGAAACTGATACAGAAAATATCGAATATTTTGTATAATGAGAACATGCTATCTTAACATTGCAGAAAAATTAAATGGGCAAACAGGGCTGAGTGCTAATGAATAATTGTCTGATGATGCAGGTAACAGTAAAATAAACAAAAATTTCAGGAAAATGTTCACATAATTCAAACATAAACAGTGCTTTTCATCACTTGACAATCTGAGATAGGTGTTTCTATTCCTCTTCACGAAATTTTTGTGTACTCAAAACTTATTAAAAGAACAAAAAGCCTCAATATTTAAGTTTCCTTAATTCAAAATCTATCTTTGTCTTTGTGTAAATTATTTGGAACTAACAAAAATATGTGTGCAATTAGCCTGTTCCTTTGGCCATGATTTCAACTTTGGAAATGGTGTAGTGAGTGTCTACTGCTTGATCTTCCACCTCTACAATCCTCCATGCCACACTGTCTCTCACACACGCTCACATACACACATATTCACGTTCACACACATACATGCTCAGTTTAGATTTACTCATATTTTCACTACAATCATTGCACCTATCTTCTTGACTATAGTTGTTTGGCTCAGAAGTGGGTACAGGACCAAAAGGGGTCAGAAATGCCCTAGATTTGAACTAGGGCAGACATGCTCTCATTCTCTAGTGATAAAGCCTGAAGCATGAGCTTAATAATTCTCGTTTATTATTTTTATTTTCATTTGGAAGAAAGAATTCTGCAATACTTAAACAAACCTGACGAGAAAAGCAGAGATGAGACAAAGAATAGGACCTCTCCCAGCGTTCAAACCAGAGGCCCTTGTTGTCACCTGACTGCTGTGATATTAAAAGATGTCATAGTATCTTTCCAATAATTCTCTATATTTGCTTAGCCCAGCGTAAGTCGGCCTTCTGTTGATTACAAATCAAAAAGTACTGGTTAATCTTGTAAAAAAGGGTACATATTTCTGAATGGAGGGAAATTCGATTTTGTTTTCTGAAGGATCTGAATTTAAATACCAAATCAATAACTTGACTGGTCAGGTGCCCTTGAGCAAGTTACTTTATCTCTCTGAATATAAGTAAAAATTAATTATCTTGGAGACTCTTCTTCAGACCTACTATGTACTAGATATGCTGAATGAGTCCAAGGTGAGCAAGGAAAACACTGATTAATAGAATAAAATTGAATGTGAAATTCCAGTTTTTAAAAAATGCTAATAAGAATCAGTGATGTTGAAGGAATCAATAAGGATTTGTAATCTATTTAAAATAGTTAAAAATGATATAATCTAAAATTAAATTACTTTAAATAAGCAATATTTCTAATTCCTAGTACATAAGAAATATTTAATTTTCTAGGAAACTGTAAATCTTGACACCGAGTGTCAAATAATTCTTCTTTGGAAAATGTCTACATTTTATATTGACATGTCACATTATTGTCCGCTCCCCCCCCCCCCCCCCCCCCCACACA
>NW_007728100.1:198397-200679 GCF_000696425.1 Galeopterus variegatus | reverse complement strand
CATGTCACATTATTGTCCGCTCCCCCCCCCCCCCCCCCCCCCCCCACACACACACAAACATACATGACTCTATCCTTTGTCACTTTGGTTTGGGTCATGGTTACTACTTGGAAGATTTCATCATCTAAGTCCATAAGAATGCAGGACATTTCTCCCAAGGCACCCTACAATATAAGTGGTTCTATGCAGGCATTTAGAGCAAGTAGAATAAAGTGGGGAGTATTTAGCTTACAAAGGAGAAGAAATGCTGGAATATAGCAGCTATATTCAGAAAAATGAAGAGTTGACCTATGGAGGAGAGACGAGTTTTGTTATCTGGGGAATCAGAAAATAAAATCAGCACCAATGGATAAAGATAGAGGGGACAGTTTGGTTCATGATAAAGAAGAACTACCTAATAATTAAGCTTGATTGAAGTGGAATGGCGTGGAGGTGGCCAATTCCCTGTCCTTGGAGGCCTTTGTGTTTTGCAAATGCTTAGTATCCACTGGGTTAGAGTGTGTACAAAGTGATTAAATGACAGATGAAAGGTTGAAATAGAGCAGTGTTTGGAAAACTGTGGGTCACAACACATTTGTATGACATGAAATTAGATGAATGGATTTTGACCTGGGTTTTTTAAGTGAATATGATACATTTATTTTTATACAAGTAGTCATTCATGCTTATTGCAGAAAATATACAAATACAGGTAAATCAAAAGAAAAAAATAATCCAGTGATAGTATTGTAGAGGGAATCATAATATTTTGTTGTACTTTTTTCTACACATTTTTGTCTATAGATATTTAAATAAACATTATCTATCTGTGATATGCATGTGTATATATTAAATGCACATTTAAATATATATGTGTTTTCACTTTAAATATATATATTATATATATAGTGGAATCTTTTTTTCACACTCATTTGGATGAGTGTGAAAGATTTTTCTATAAGACTTTTTTTTCTTTTTTAATGAAACTCTATTATAAAAATTGTTTAGAAGATTCGATAATCACATTCTGTAAACAACTCTTAATCAAACAATTAGTAAATCATTTATTTGTAAACCAATAAATATGTATACTAAGCCCCCAAGTTTAGAGAATCAAGAAAGACTGTATTAGCAATCCATAGGACATGCAATGAGACTCCATTTGTACAAGTTTGAATGTTGTGTAAATAGCATAGTTATTGCATATATATATATATATATATATATATATATATATATATATATTCTGAATGTACACCATTTATAATCTCATTTATGCTACCAATTCTCCTTAGAAAGATGGATCTACTTAGTTCTAATTGAAGTATTATAAGTTACAAATTGATAAAGCTTTGCTGTATTTGAGGACAACCAAAGCTAAAGTATTGACCCCTTCAGTCATTTGTTTCCTACCTAGATGTGTATGTATACACAGGTAAGTCATCTGTGTGTGGTTTTTGTTTTTGAAGTTCATACCAACAATGTACGGTCAGTAATTGGCACACAAAGTTGCTGTGCAAAATTCTCTCTCAGTTATATCATAAATTTACAGTTCAATTGATTTTATTGTTCTCACCTGAGTATGTACAACTGTCATACATGAGAGAGAGAAAAGCACTGCTACTTAAATCAAGGTGGTTATTTTCACTATATTGCTGAAGACTCACATTTAAATATAAGTTAAGAAGTTAATCTACACAGTTTGAGAGATGTTCTGACACTGTCATTCTTGAAGAAAAGTGATGCATAATTTCTGTATGATCAATGTTACACTAGTAAAAATGCAGCAGGTCCTATTCTTTGTACTCTCCACATATTATTTTTTAGAGTCCTTATAACCACAATGAGAAAAATATTATCATGCCCACTTTACAGATAAGAACTCTGAGGATTAGAAAGATTAAGGAAGTTATCAAGACCAGGTAGTTACGTTTGAAATTTCAGGTTAGACCTGAAATTTCAACCTATGGTGCTCTGAAACACTGGATATAATTCTAGAGATTTGCATGGACTGGGGAAATAATTTATTGTTTTCATAGTATTTAGAACAAGGTATTCATAAGAAAATTGTGGATAGATCAGTTATCATGGATCACAAACTGTCTTCAACTTATTTTTAATACTTTGTTACCAAAGTTAAACTTGTTTGCTGAGGTTTTCACCACCTGGAAATCAAAACATTTGGATAATTATACTATCCTTGCCTCTAACCAGCTGTGGGACCTAAGATAAGTCATTCCATCTTTATGGGTTTCTCTCTTAGAATTTTTTTTTTTTTTTTTTTTTTTTTTTTTTTTTTTTTT
>NW_007728100.1:137533-197947 GCF_000696425.1 Galeopterus variegatus | reverse complement strand
TGTATGTGGGATCCGAACCCTCGGGAGGAGCGCCTCCGCGCTTCCCAAGCGGCGCACTAGCGCAGTGCGCCACCGGGCCGGCCCCAGTCTCTTAGAATTTTTAAAGTTATAATTTCTAATACAGTTTTACTCTTTTTAGCATACAGTTCTGTGAGTTTGAAACATGTAAACAGATGTTTGACAGCCACTACAATAAAGAAATCAAAAAGTTCCATTAGCCACCCCCCAAATTCCTACATGTCTCTTTGTTGTCAATCCTTCCCCCATCTCCAGTCTGGCAACCACTGAACTGTTTCTGTCCCTGTAGTTCTACCTTTGCAAGAATGTCTTATAAATGGTACTATATAGAATTGTACTGTTGGTAATCTTTTGTTTCTGGCTTCTTTCACTGTGCATAATGCATTTAGGAATCATCCATGTTGTTTCATGTATCAGTAGTTTGTTCTATTTTATGTCTGAGTAGTGTTTCCTTATATGGATATACCACAGTTTGCCTACTCATTCCCTACCTGAAGAACACTTGGGTTAATTATAATTTTTGCACATATAGCCACTACTTTTGCATTCCAACCACTAATATATGAGAGTCCCAGTTGCTCTTCATTCACACCAGGAAATGGAATTGTCAGATTGTGGGGTTTATTTTAGATTTTGTTTGTTTATTTTAGACATTCTAATAGAATAAGGGGTTGCTTATTCTAGTTTTAGTTTGCATTTTTCTAATAAATAATGATGAATATTTTTATATCCTTATTTGTCATCCATATGTCTACTTTGGTGATTTTGTTCATAAATTTTGTCCATTTCTAAATTGGAATTCATTGCCTTATTATTTGTCCCGACCCGCGGGATATTCAACGCAGACCCTGGAGGGGGGAGTGGGAATTGGATGGGACAAGAGACACGAGAAATTGAGACAAGACAGTATTCTGATCAAGTCTCGTTTATTGATTCTTAGGTTACATCTTATATAGGAGAAGGCAGGCATGCTGCAAAGGGTCTGGAATGTAAAGATATGATAATATCTTGAGGAGAGACAAAGACAGGACATTCAAAGTAAAGGTTGCCACCCAGAATGTTTATGGTTAAACAGTTTCTAGAGAAGGATAAAAGGTCACTTGCAAATTAACTTGCATAGCCAGGAGCAATCAGTTTCTGGCATAAAGATTTCGAGGCAGTTATCATGTAAAGCATGGCCATCTGAGCAGATTGTCAAGGAGGAGCGGTCTCACAAGAAGGGGTGTGGGGCTTCAGGCTCCCAACAATTATTGAATTTTCAGAATTGTTTGTGTGTACTAGACATAAATCCTATATCAGATATGTAATTTGCAATCTTTTTTCATGTCTGTGGCCTGATTTTTTTTTTACAGTGTCCTTGGAAGAACTGGAGTTCTTTCTTAATTTTACTGAAGTTCAATGCATCAGTTTTTCTTTTACGTACCTTGCCTTTGTTTTATATCTAACAAATCTTTGCTGAACTAAAAGTTGAAAAATTGTCTTCTACATTTTCTCCTAGAATTTAGATCATTTTTGGTTTTATTTTTAGGTTTATAAATCATTTTGAATTAATTTTTGTATAAAGTGTAAGATATAGATCGAGATTCATTTATTTGGCATGTGGATATTCATGTATTCCACCACCATTTATTGAAAAGACTCTCATTTTCCCATTGAATTGCTCTTACTCCTTTGCAGAAAATTATATACATGGCTCTATTTCTGGATTCTCTATTCTGTTCCCTTGTTTTATATGTTCCACATGTTAATGGAATAAATACAATAGAAAATTAAAGGAAAGAAGAAAAAAAATAAAGTAAAATAAAATGAGGAGGTCGTGGACCCACCACCAGGCAAGCAATGGAGTACACCGAGGGTCCTGAGGCATGCCCACAAAAACATCATAAAATGCATTTATTAGCCACATGTTTTTCTCTGGGGTGTGTGACTTGTCTGCTCATGTCCTTCACCATATTTCTGTTATGATTTTTCTAATTCATTTTTAAGAGTTCTTTATGCATAAAGGATGTTAATCTTTGTGTGTTAAAAAAAATTCTAACCATTTAATTGAAAAAAATAAAAAATAAATATGAAAAAAAAAATCTTCTCTCTGGGAGACCAGAGGGGTAAAATACTTGGAAAAAAAGAAAGAAAGAAAGGGAAGGGAAGACAAGAGAAGGAAAAGCAGAATATATAACAGTATGCCTCACTGTTGTCAAGAGCAAACATTGTTTTATGACTTCTTGCCAGTTAAGTGTGTGTGTGTGTTTCTTGGGTTATCACATTTAATACTTTTGAGGTTTTAGTCACAAACACGCAAAAATATTGAATTAGTTGTATCTTTTTGTGTTTCTCTAAGATCTTACTAACTTGGTGGTGTGAACTCTTTCTCCCTCTTTGCTTTCATCTGTATGTACATTGCACATTGTTGCAAGGAACACCAAAACAGCAGAAATTATATAATTTGTAACATTTTAAGAATATTTGAGATAACAGAAATGGGAAATGTGCTCAACTAGGACCATATATCCTCATTTAGAAAATCCTCCCATAGTTTACCTGCGTGTCCTTACCAGCCTCCTTCCTTGTATTTGCTTACTAATATCCATATAATCTCCCAATTTTTCTTTTGTTCTCTGCAATGGTCGATGATGATGGCAATGTCTGTGCCTTTGTTTCCCCACCATATGCTCTCCCCTTCTTCTACAATAACTGATTCTTGGCTATGTCCACTCAGAAAACGTGTATTTTCTTGAAGCCCTTGAAGCTATGTGTGCCAGTGCTGTTATGTTATTACCAATGGGATTTAGTTAGAAGTATCACGTGGCAGGCTCACGGAGCTTTTTTTCTTTTTCAATTTTAATTTATCAATATACAATGCAGTTGATTTTTGTGTCCCTTTACCAGTTCCTCCTCTTCCTCCCTTCCTTTCTCCATCCCCCCGTCTACACCATATCTATTCACATAGAGCTTTTCAATTTAATTTAACTTAATTTTCCCTAAAGAAAGTGTCTCGTGCAGTCTATGCTCTAATTCCTTCTTTCTCTTTCGGTCTTTTCTGGTGATTGGAATCAGCACGCATGCTTGTAAAGATGAAGCCCACACACACCAGTGTGGAAAGCAGCCTGGGTTACTGAGAATTTCACAGAGTGAAACTGTCACTTCAACTGTAGGAAGCACAACACTGGTCACTTCAGAAAAACTCCACTTGAATCTTTTTTAATCTTTTGCTAATTTAGCTTTCTTCTGTAACTTACATTGACATAGCAATCATTCCTTGGACAATATTCCTGATTTTCCCTCACAGCTATAACTGATCCCATTGTCTTCCTCAACTTTATAAATCACAAAACCACATCGCTATTGACTGAGACCAAGAAAACTTGGAGTTCTCTTTGACTCTTTCTTTCTCACTCCAGATCCAATCCATTGGCAAATCCTCTCTGCTCTACCTTCACAGTATTTACAGAAATCACCTTCTCATTATTTGAAGCTGGTCCAAGCATCGCCATCTCTCCTGTGGATTGCTGCCACCCTTGCCCTCTTCATTCAATTCTCATCAGAACAACCAGGGGGTGACTGTTTGAAATAAGTTCCATCACTTCACTCTCTCTTCAAACCCTGCCAAGCACAACTATCTCGGAGTAAAATCCAAAGCCCTTACTTTCCAAGGCCGCACACTTTTTGACCTCCAAGTACCTCTCTCCTATCTTCTCTCTTTCCCCTTATTATCTATTTTCACCCACACTGGCCTGCACGCTGTTTTTTGTTTGTTTTTTCTGCCAGATACTCTCTTACGCCAGACACCCTCATGGTTTACTCCCTGTCTTCATTTAGGTCTCTGCTCTAATATAAACTCATCTGAGAGGAGTTTTGGTTTTGCTTTGTTTTGTTTTTCCACTTATTTAAAATATTACATCTTCTAATACTTCGGTTTTTTTTTTTTTTTTACTTCATTTCATATTCTTCATTTCTCTTCACTTCACAGACATTAGTTTATAAATTCATCTATTGATTCTCTTTCCTCACAGAGACGGGGGCTTCGTTGCTTTGTTTTGTTCATTGATGTATCTACAGCACCTAGAACAGTGCTTGACATGTGGTGCCCAATGAAGAAACATTTATTAAATGAATGAATATGTGGATGAGAAAAAGAGTATGGGAAGTGCACTTTCAAATCATGACTATGAGAGCTGCTACCTGTAAGGTAATAACTAACTTATCTCTCACCTTCTTTTTCCTCCTCTCTCTAGTGGGTATAATGGGTATAATAATATATACCTGAAGGTTTGGGTGCAAGGATCAAATGAGATGATCCTAGTAAAAAATGTCCAGTACAAGGCCCTACACTTAAATGGATTCAATAAATGTTTGATAATCAAGGAATGCTAAAAAAAATATGCAATCAAAGGCATGTAATGATCTTGAGGGAAAGTATCTTGCAAGATTTTTCAAGTTAATGACATGAGTAAATTCAGACAATCTCCAAGCATTAAGTGGAATTTACCATGCCTTAATTCATTCTCCAAAGCATTAAACATCCATGATTAAGAAATATCTGTGTATTTTATGACCTGTAAAATGAATGGTATTTATTATAAATCTGAAGCATTTGCCTGGAGGCTTGGGAGCCTTTGTGAGTTTTGGCCAACCCCCTGAGAGCAGTCTCAATAGAGAGAGTGGCACTTTCCAATGAGCACGTTGTCCCTCCAGAGAGGCTGCTGTCATTGCTGACACACAGAGAGGGCCCTTTTGTTGCTCTGCTGACATGAAACATGCCTCCCTTGTGAGTGCAGTCAGCACAGGCCTGAGCGCCCTGTTCACCACAACTAGCCTTACACAAATTCACTTGAAAACCTTCCTGTCATCCCTGATGCACCTGTTAGTCCCTCACCTCCTCACCCAAGCTCTTCTTGTCTTCCTGTTCTGCCTCTCTCTAGCTTCCACTTTTTTCCTCCTTCACAAGATTTCCCATTGTGTCCTCCTTCACATCTTGAAATTTCCCTTCTCTTTCTGGCAGTAATGGATAATTTTTTCTCTAATAATAACTTCTTCCCCTCATGTTAATTCAAGCTTGTGTTACGCATGCTTTGATACTTCACATACCTGGGGCTCTGGAGATAGGCTGGAATTTCTTGTTAATTCTATCCAACAGGACCTTCTGCAGTGATGGAAGTGTTCAATATCTGTGCTGTCCAACATGATAGCTGCTAGCTTTATGTGGCTATTTAGCATTTTAAATGCTTTCAATGTGACCAAGAAGCTAATTATTTTATTTTATTAATTTAAATTAAATAGTCATATGTGGCTAGTAGCTACTATATTGGATGTCACAGTCCTAGACTCTTTTTCTTCCACCCTCAAATAAAAGGATACTTATGATTCTAGAGATACCCGTCTCTATCCTTCAACTTGTGACAATTCTGTTAATCAACTGAACATTTCAACTTAATTCTTTGTCTCCTGGTTTGTTATCTTGCATTCCAATCCAAGTTCTACCATTATTCTAGGAAACTTCAACTTACACACATGTAGCAAATGTTCAACCCCTGATGCTCCAATCCTTAATATTGTTACATTTAATATAATATACCCATAGACCACCACACCTGAAATATTAAAGTTAGGCCATGCCACCTTCTAGTCATCATAGCTGAGAGGATGAGTGTTAGGCAATGCCATTGTGTGCCTCTTAAAAGTCCCAACTATTGGAATTGTCCCCTCTTGCTTTGGTTCCGGTTTTGTGGTACTTAGTACTCCTCCAGCATAATACACTCTAGCACTAAGCACTTATTTTGAATATCTCTTGAGTTCTCTATTTTCACAGTAGAACAATAGGACAAACTTTCTCATTGACACACTACTACCCAGCACTTTAGATGGTACCAGACTCATAGAAGACTCTCAATAAACCAGTTAATGAAGGAATGAAAATTAATTGACTCATTTTATTGGCTAATGAAATTAGTTATAATATCTTATAGGCAGACTTCTGACAACTACCCTAGATTTAGGAATTACAAACTGATCTGAAAAGAGAAATAGGGTTGCAATTCATCTCCACACAAAGCCCAGAGATATCACAGATATATTAGAGTATCTCTTCCTAATGAGGATTTACATTTCTAACTAGAATTTAATCTAGCTAGCAGGTCAATTTTATAGATGACTAATTTTATCAAAAATTTGGAGATTGATAACAGAGTTCTTAACTCAAGTTGCACAATCACAGAGTTAACTCAAGTTGCACAACTTGATTTAGAGCTCACACTTTCAGATTTTTTTTTTCCATTGGTTTTTTTGTTGATTGTTTGCTTGTTTTTGAAATAAAAAGTATTGCTGTTCTAATGGCTTGTCTTTGCTCAATAAAGCACAGTGAAAAAAATGGCTCATTCGTATGAGGAATTTGATACAGTTTCTGTGAATGAATGCAAACCCCAATTTCATATGGTAGTTACAACATCTTCATCCAATCTCTCTACTTTTACAGTATTAAATGTTGAAGTTTCTTTTTTTCCAGAAAGAAAAAAGGATGTACCTATTTAGGTCTTGTGTTCTTTGTGATCAACGCAGTCACTTTCTGATTGTTCTAATGTCAGCTCTCCCTTCTTATATTTTATGGGCAATGTATATTAAAATTTTAAGGCAGAATGCTACAATTAAAAATATTTAACAGAAATGTCTTATATGTTCTTAGGATAAGGATTAAATCTTTGCCAGCTCTAAGAGTTTTTTAAGAAATTTTAAAAAGTACTTTTGTTTATATTTTATTATTATTATATTTTAAAGGAAATATAATTATCTAATACAATTAGCCTAACCTCACTGTTTTTAAATACCATTTTTATCAAATAATAAGAACAATAAATCATAATAGCCTAGGATTTTCAGTGCTTCTCTTTAACAATTCTCTGTTAATTGCCCTAAGGAACTTAAATAATTTAATACTCACACCAACACGTAAGTCGTATGTTAGTATGATCATTTGCAGAGGAGGAAGCTGAGGCTCAGAGGGCTTAAATAAAGCTGCCAAGAAAAGAAAAATTATAAATTTTGGTTGTCAATTCATTCAGTTTGTTTCCAGTGCCCATGCCGTTAACCACTGAGCAACATTACCCTGCTCTTAAACTCTCCTGTATACAATTACATGACTCCCAGATATCTTTTATCTTCAGTGCCGTATTACATTGTTTTAACTATCATAGGTTTATAGAATACGAAGCTATAAAACACCTGGTAGGGCAAAATTTTCCTCTTAACATCTGGTGGGGTAAGTCTTCCCTTAAGTTTCTTCATTATTTTTAAAATACTATTATATATTTTTATTACCCATTGATTGTATATTATGCATATACTCATGTAGCTCCATAATATGCCCTATAGGGGGTCTAATTAGAATTGTATTGAATTCATGGATTGTTTTAGCTAAATGTATTTGTATATAATTTTTAAGCTTCATATATACAAATATGATATGTCTCCTCATTACACCATCTTATATGCCTTTCATAAAGTTTGATACTCTTATTTATTTAAATCTTCAATATTGGCTGATAGCTATGTTTCAAAGGATTTAGTAGTGCTTTTGCTATATTGAATGGCATTGTTTTCCACTAATTAAAAAATCATTATTTTTTCAAATGCATTATTGATGAAAACTAGAGAGATTATTACTTTTCAACTTTTAATTTTGAAATAATTTTAGATTTAAATAAACTTTGCCAATATAGTATAGGAATATCCTATATGACTGTCACCCAGCTCTTCGTAATGTGAACATCTTGCAAATGCATTGAATGATGTTCACAACTAGGAAATTAACAACAGCAAAACATTATCAACTAAATTACAAACTCTATTTGCATTTCACCCATTTTAAAGATCCTTTTGCTGTCTCAGGATCCCACATTGAATTTAGTTTTCTCCTTCAATCTGTGACGCTTCCTCAGTTTTCCATTGTCTTTTACAACTTTGACACTTCGGAGGAGTCCTGGATAGTTATTTTATAGAATATCCATCAACTAAGACTTACCTGATGTCTTTTCATGATTAAATGGAGATTATTCTTTTTTTGAAGAATAACATAGAAGTGATGCTTTGGTCTCAGTATATTATATCAGGTTTCATGATATTAATATATTTTATTATTGTTAATATTGCCTCAACCACTCAACTAAGGTGGTGTTTGCTGAGTTTCTTCACTGTAAATCTACTATTTCCCACTTTGCAGTTAACAAATACCTTGGAGGATATATTTTGAGACTATGCAGATATTCTGTTTCTTCTCAAACTTTGATCCACTAATTTTTCCATTCATTATTAAATTTTGCCTATAGAAATTATTAGTGTGAGTTCTACTGGTCATTTTATATGTCAGCATTCCTTTTACATTTGGAGTTCTTTAAGGAAGAGGTATCGCTGGTTATCTATGTATCTATCACTCATCTAAGTAAATCCATTTATTTATTTATGTCCATTTGGACCAATAGATATTATTTTTGTTATATGATTTTTAATCTGGTACTACTGTTATTTACTTTCTTTCTCAAAGCTCAAATAATTCCAGTTTTGTCTCTTGAGATTGCTTTCTGCTTTGCTACTGTCCTCTCTTTAACATATCTTTATTATTTTTTTTTTTTAGCACTTTCTTAATTTCTGGCATCACAAGAGATTACAAGATCCCTGCCTTTGTTTGTGAATGGAGACTTGATTCTGATTTTGTGTGTTAATACTGAATTTTAATTTAAAGTGTGAATAGAAAAAGTTTGGCAGTATATTTCTATTGTGAAGTACATTGTAAAATGTTTTTCTAAATATTTTTCATCTTAATCTCAGTTTAACACTGTATTTCTCTATTTCCATTTTGCTGATAATTAATGCAATTTTAATGGCTTAGGTCATAAAGCTAGGGAATGGCAAAAACCTGGACTCGATACAGTTATTCTGATTCCAGAATCCATGCTGTATCCATACGACTGAGCCTATCATTGGAGGAGACAAATAACATCTACTCATCACAGTGTTAAACACTTAAGGCTCAGGTCTTTCTAAACTATGGTGTTTATAGCTTCCTGCAAGCTCCGACTAGGAGCTGACAGCACATTCACCCTGCCAAGGTCATTCACCTAGAATTTGGTGAAAACAAGATTCACACTCAGGTTTGCCTTGCTTTAAATCCTACCCTATCCTGCCATCCCTAAAATATGAGCGATCTACTGAGATGTTAACTTTCAAAAACTTTTTGGTGAAAGATATTAGTCAGTGGTTATCAAGAGGCTTAGATTTTTGTATATACTTTGATCACTCAATAACTTCAAGGAAATATAAGTAAAATAGGCTTTACTTAAGTTATAAAAAATACAAGTAAAACAGTTTTTACTTAAGTTACGGAATAAGAATGAATCTATTTTGTCCGCAGCTGCATGTGATCTTCCTAATTTTAAAATAATAATGGTAATAAAAATAAAGATAGTTCAGTACTAAAGAGCTATGTGCAAAGGGATATATATGTGTGTGTGTGTGTGTGTATATATATATATATATATATACATATATATATATATATATATTTATTTATTTATTTATTTATTTAGAGAGAGAAGGTGATTATCATATATATAATATACATCATTCATATCATTCTTATTAATTATTTTCTGATTCTATAATAGTTCATACGTCCTGACAACTCTGACTTTTTGGCAGGGCCAATAATTAAACAAGGGGACCATCAAGCCATTCAGGATGCAAGTTTCTGTGGAAATTTCACAGCAGTGGCTACAAATGGAAGGAAGTAGTCAGTTCTATAACTTGTCAAATCTGAGAGAAATTTTTAAAAATTTCCTGTAGCATAAGGTGTGTAACATGAAATTTAGCATAGATTTCACAAGCAACAATATGTTTTTGATCTTTGGTTTACTCACATTGAAACAGTTTTGATAGTATCTATTCACAAGGGTAGTGGTAAAAACTAAGCCAGGTACTGTAGATAAAACCAACAGCACATTTCCTGGCGTGCATAAATTGCTCTGTTAATGGTAAGAATAGCTGTTGGTCTTATCAACATTGTCATGAAAATCACTGTCATTACTCATATTAAGATTAATTTCAGCCTTCCACGTTTTTGCCTGTCTCTTGTCTGGAATGTTATTTCTTTTTGCAAAACAAGTTTAGCTAATCTGATGCAGCTACATTCAGAGATACCTGCAAGTGCTTTACTAGACCTGAATTTGGTATCTATGATGCTGGCAATGATTGAAGAAAGGATAAGAACCCACTTCACTCAAGCAATGCTTTATAACACAGGCTCAGAGACGACAACTTCCTCCCCCATGACAGTTTTATTATTATACCTTTCATGTCAACAGGCAGAATAAATACAACCTTCATAAGAAGTGCTCCAGATAGGCCAGCAAGTATTACACTGACTTCTTACATAGGAAACACTGCAATTATGAATGTAATATTGTCATGTTTGTTTTGTGCCTTGGAAAACCAGCCAGAATATTGAATGCAAAGTTGTGTTGTAGAAATGTTAATCAGTTGTTATACCATATTAATATGAAGCTGTCTCTTTTTCCATTCTCTAGCTCTTTTCATCTCTCTCTTTGTCATACAAGCATTCGGGTTATGGATGAAGTGTTCTTTACATTAATATACATGTGATTTCTGGATGAGATTAGAAATCATGATGAGGTCTGCCTTAAGATAGTCACAGTAAAAACATTTAGAATAAACTCTTTTATTTTTAAAACACCAAGGTAAACCTTTCATTAAAGAAAAAGTAAAAAAAAATAAATTAAAATTATCATTTTCCAGTCTAATTTGTTCACATCTCTATTAGTCTGTTTTTGTGCTGCTACAACAGAATACCTGAGACTGGGTAATTTATAAAGTACAAAGGTTTATTAAGAACAATTCTGGGACACCTGGTGCTGGCCTCAGGCTGCTTCTACTCATGGCAGAAAGTGGCAGGCAGCCAGCAGGTACAAGCAGATCACATGGCGAGAGGAAACAAGAGAGAGAGAGAAGGGAGGTGCCAGTCTTTTAAACAACCAGCTCTTGCAGGAACTGGCAGAGTGAGAACTCACTCAGGACCTCCCCTCCCAGGGAAAGCATTAATCAATTCATGAAAGATCTGATCCCATGACTCAAACAGCTCCCAACACTGCCACATTGGGGATCAGATTTCCACAGGAATTTTGATGGGAACAACATGTCCAAAGTCTATCAACATCCATTCTTAGGATATGCTCCTAGAATTAAATTGCTAATTTTAAGAACATGCATCATTAAGACAGCTATACTATATAGTTTCTTATTTTACAATGGAAATATAATTTATTATATATATTTAAGAGGGACAGAGTAGACTATCAGTATTTGTGAACAATATATGATTATCAAGTATTATTAGTATGTTCATCTTTACAAATCATAATTATTCTTTGTGTCCATTACCTAATTACCTAACCTCCTTTCCCTTCGCTCTTTCCCACCTCTAGTGACCATTGTTTTGCCCTCTTTATCAAAGTACAAAATATTATTGTGTTTGTTCTCTTCTCTTTTCTTTTCTTTCTTTTTTCTTTCTTTCTTTCAACATTCTTCCTTTCTTTCTTTCTTTGTTCTCATGTATGAGTGAGGACATGTGATATTTCTCTTTCTGTGTCTGGCTTAACTCAATTAAAATGATTTACTACAAACTCATTCACATTGTCGCAAATGACAGAATTTCATTCTTTTTATGGCTGAGTAGCATTTCATTGTGTATATGTACCCCATTTTCCTTATCCAGTTGTCCATCAATGGACATTTAGGTTGGTTCCAACTCTTAGCTAATGTAAATAGAGCTGCAATGAACATGGGAGTGCAGGAATCCCTTTAACATGATGATTTCCATTGCTTTGGGTCCAGAAGTGGATTGCTGGATTGTATGGTGGTTCTATCTGTAATTGTTTGAGAAACTTCCATACTGTTCTCCATAATGGCTGTACTAATTTATAGTCCCACTAGCAGTGTAGAAGAGTTTCCCTTTCTCTACATCCTCACCAGCATTTGTTATTCTCTGTCTTTTTGATAATAGCCAGTCTAGCTGAGGAGAGATGATATCTCACTGTGGTTCTGATTTGCATTTCCTTGGTGCTTAGTGATGTTGAACATTTTTTCATACATGTTGGCCATTTTTAAGAGACAGCCATAACATATTGATTATATGTTTGATATTTGAGCTCTGGTTTGAGTTTGTCTGGGTTCGTATCAACCATGTACCTGAGACAGTTATTAAACTCTGTGTTCCATTCATTCAACAGGTGTTTACTGATTCTCAACTATTGGCTGGGCATCATTCCAAGTTCTGGCACATATCATTCAACAAAAGATATAACAATCTGATTCAGTAAAGGGACCCAAAAAACAAACACATTGTATATTGATAAAATAAAATTAAATTTAAACAAACAAACGAACAAAAAACAAATTTACTTAAAAAAAAGACATAACAATCTGTACATTTCTCGGTAGAAGATGAACAAATTATAAAGAAATGTGTGCCATTGTAAAGGCTTATCCTGAGAAACAGAATCAATAGGAGGAAGAGAGGAGAGGAGAGGAGAGGGGAGGGGAGGGGAGGGGAGGGTGAGAGAGAGAGAGAGAGAGAGAGAGAGAGAGAGAGAGAGAGAGAGAGAGAGAGAGAGATTTTTAAGGAATTCATTCACATGATTGCAGAGGCTGACAATTCCACAATCTGCAGGGTAGGCTAGGAGACTGAGGACTCAGAGAAGAGTTGATCTCATAGCTCAAGTCCAAAGACCATTAGTCTAGTAGAATTCTCTCTTCTTGAAGGGAAGTGAATCTTTCCTTAGGGTCTTCAACTGGTTGGATTAGGCCCACTTACATTATGTAGGGTAATCTTCTTTACCCAAAATCATTCTACTGATTTAAATATTAATCTCATCTAAAAACTATCTTCACAGAAATATTCAGATGTATTAGCCCAAATATCTAGGTACCATGACCTATCCAAGTTGATAGATTAAATTAATAAACAAAAATTTACCCCCATCAACTTGGCACCCATGCACATCTCCTTAAACCATACTTAACCCCTGACCAACTAACATGATGTAACTATCCTACTCACAACCAAAAATGCACTAATCCTTTACAAGGAGAGGATGCAAAGTCCTTGGGGATGGTCATTCTTCTCATTGATATCCAGAGTGCTGTGGATTGATTGAATTATGTCCCTCAAAGTCCATGTATTAGAATCTTAGTTCCCACTGTGACTGTTGAGGGTAGGAAATCCTTTTATGCTAATTGAAAGATGGGGCCTTGAAGGGGTGATTAGATTGTAGGACCATGCTGTAGTGAATGGGTTAATAATGGTGGTAATGGGTGTGGTTCAGAGGACTTTAAAAAGGAGAGAGCACCGGGAACTCTATCTGCTCTTCCATTTTGTAACAGGTGAGACTCCTGGGTTGCTGTGGGGCCACCACCAAGACCCTCACCAGATATGTTCCCTGGACTTTGGACTTCCCAGTCTCTGAAACTCTAAGCAATAAATTTTGTTTTCTTTATGAGTTACCCATTTCCATGTATTTTGTTATAAGCAACTGAAACGGACTAAAATACGTAGTAACTTGATATTATGATATAAAGTCAATATATCTTATGTTAAACAGAATAACAGAGGGAAGAAAACAAATATATTCATAACAAAATGAGAAATAATTACTCATGACCACTTCAGTTTTCTTATCTGTAATTGGTCATATGGTTATACATAACTGGTATTTATAACTACCTTCTTTTATTCTTTCTGCATTCCTTTTGCCCTTGGCAAGTAGCTCAACTGATTATGGCTCTTTACCTGGTCAGGTGACCCAAACTTTCATTCCTGAAAGGTGTGGGTCTCATAATTCTTCCTAAATTGGGTTGTTGTAGTTTTCCACTGACTTTAATCACAGGACTTGGTAATAAAAAAGGGAAAACCCAAAGGATCTCCTGTATTCCAGGCATAGTCTTTCTTACCTCCATTTCGAGTAGCAGTCCAATTGACCCTTGGTAATTAGTATCAGTCACCCCAGCCAACACCATAGCTCCCTTTTATGTCTCTTGGTTCAAAGGCATAAGAAGAACAAAGTAGCCAAAATGCAATCTTAACTTCCAGTTTGATGAAATGATTGTTGTTTCTCCTGGTAGAAGCATTTCTTTATTTGGAATTAAGACCTCTGTATCAGCAGAAGATAAGTTTGTGATCACAGGATGGAAAATTTTGCTCATGAATCACTAGGGGTAATAGTGAGTGCCACTCCCATTTTCAGCCCTTGAATATTAGACCTGTGAATTTAGATTCTGGGAGGAATAGCACCAGGTATTAGATGTTGATTCAGATCAAAGACAGATGCCTAGAGAACCTTGCATCAGCCCTGCAGAGTATTTTCACCCACCGGGCACTGTAACTGATTCTTTAAAAGGCCATTCCACCATTCTGTCACACCAACTGCTTCAGGATGGTGGGGAACATACTGACACTATTGAGCCTCATAATCACGGCCTCATTGGTGCATTTAATTTGCTGTGAAATGAGTTCCTTTATCAGAAGCAAAGCTGCATGGAATAGTGTGTTGATGATTAAGGCATTCTTTAACTCATAGATGGTAGTATTGGCAAAAGCATTGCATGCAGAGAAGGCAAATCTGTATCCAGTTTAAGTGCCTATTCCACTAAGAACAAAATGCTGCCCCTCCCATGATGGAAGTTGTCCACCAGGCTAACATGTCCATGAGGTAGCTGGTGACCACAAAAGAAAATGGCACCATATCAGAGAATCATACTGATTTCTACTGCTGGGCAATGGAAACTCAGCAGTGGCCCTAACCACATAGAACTATTTGAGTGTAGGTCCATGTTTATGAGCCCATGCATAGCCTACTTCCCTTGCACATGCTAAATAGGTGAGCTGATTAGGGATGTAATGGGAATCATCACCTATGAAACTAAAAGTGAGGTTCCAAAAAATTGAGTCTGAGTTTGCTAGAAATATATTTTATATCTCTTTTTAAATCTCTGGCCCTACCCTCAATCTCCCTGTCTTCTGAAAATGGCCTTGTTATTTCATCAAATTCCCTTTCCTTACAATTGAACGTGAATGTATTTTTTTACTATGTCCCCACTGTTTCAGAGGTTAAGAACTCTCAATGAGTCCTTGACTTCTTCTTTTTTAACCATTTTTTGTACTTTGACAAATTATTTGTTCCCCATCCCCCTTCTCTTGAATTTTTGGCATATTTATATATAAAATGATGAAACCAAAGCTAAGTGGTCGGGGAAGAGTGTTACTATTATTACGAAGAAATTTCTATGGCCAAGAGA
Source organism: Galeopterus variegatus (assembly GCF_000696425.1). Taxonomy (NCBI): domain Eukaryota; kingdom Metazoa; phylum Chordata; class Mammalia; order Dermoptera; family Cynocephalidae; genus Galeopterus; species Galeopterus variegatus. Next base: position 182,578 of record NW_007728100.1, on the reverse strand, counting down.
AACAAATTTTGGTCAAATTTGTTTCAAATTCTTTGCATTAAATGTTTCAATAATAGTAGCCATCGATACATTTTCTGAGAATATAATTTTATTTTTATATTTTAGAGCTAAGGAACTTAGATTCTTAATGTTAAAAGAGTCAAAATTTACATAAGAACCATGTAAATTTTCTTTTTTATTTTTTCTTATAGAAATATAATTAATTAAACATTTGCGGGGTTCAGAGTTGACTATCAATGCTTGTGTACAATATGTGATAATCAAACCAGGATAATTAGCATATTCATCATTATAAAATGTAATCATTCTTTATATAAACTATAAACAAAATTCATTTCAGTTAAATTTTACTCTGTGAATACAAATGAATCGATACTTTATTTTTTGTTTATTTATTTTTTAATTTTATTTTGTCGATATACATTGTGGTTGATTAATGTTGCTCCTTACCAAAACCACCCTCCCTCTTTAATTTTAAAATATAGTACATAGAACAATTACATATGATTACAGAATCATCCAAAATTGGAATTAAAAGGGAGTGGGTTGGGTGGGGAAGAGAAACAATAAGAAAATTAAGCATTTGGGGCTATACTCAGGGTGTGATAATATAGTTTGAAGGACCTAGAAGTTAATCATATCATTCTGGTTACTTTTCATTTCAGAAAGAACTGGGTTTGGAGATAAAAGATTGTTCATTTTCCCAGATTGAACTGCTAAAAACTGGGGGACCACAAGCAAATCATGTAACGTCTCTGTGACTGAATCTCGTCTGGAAAATAGGGTAATAATTGTAACTTCTTCAAAGAATTGTTGTCACGTTTTCTAATTGGCAATCACCCTGTTAACTGGAAAGCACTAACTAAATAATACTGTTGTTTCTATTAAGTGGATATTGTTAACAAAATTTATAAAGACATTCAACCTCGGTAGTTGTCAAATATCAAGAGTAAATGAGGCAATATTTAGTACAAAAGAAGACCTAGACTCTATTTGCATTACTGATGGATCAAGAAAATAATTCCTTAAAAATATTAAATAAAAAAAGATTGTTCTATATAAATATTTTGTAAAATTGGCAAGTGGAAAAAATGTGTATATATACACATTTATATATATGTTTCTATAAATGCACATAAGATGCAATTGCATATATTTGAGAATACTTCAAAATGCTCACAGAAAGATTCATATTGTTTTTTAACTTTCTTTTCCACAAACTTTTTGAGGTACCTTCATATATATATATATAAAATTGAATGGCATAAACTTTTTAAAAACTTGAAAATTTGGGGAATGGGAAAGGTGACATAACTAAATGTATCAGGGAATATTTTTAAATCACACAAATGCATAATTCAAGAGTATAATTAAATGGGAATACACCATGACTTTATTCCAGAGTCATGGGCCTTCCCCCAGAAATGAAAGGAAATAACAATATTTTTTAAATCTTGCAATAAAATACACCATATAAATGAATTGAAAGAGAAAAACTGCATGGAAATATTTGTATATTCTAACAAGACATTTTAAATGACAACATCTGCACTTAATAAAATAAAATTTTCCAATAAATTTCATTGTTTATAGTATAGATGTTTTCTTAGCATGAAGAATATATGTGGCTATTGGGGAAACAGTTCCATTTCTAGTAAAGTCAGAAGAATAAAGTATTCCAGGGGTCTTAACCAACAGAAATAGGTAAAAGAAAGAAATGGTGAGTATAAATATCAGAAATAAATAGTTAACATGATCACAACTTCTGATGATTTAAGCGTTTCCCAATGACAGTAAAAAAAACCCAATTCTCACAAATAACAGAAAATATAGAAAGGTGGCTGGGTAAAAATTAATATATATTGATGTGCAGTTTTGTGAATAGCAAACAGATGTACAAGGAAGATCAAATTTTGAAACAGTAACAAAATAGATAAAATATTCAGCAATAAATTTCCAATACCTAGAAAAAATGTATTAAAATATGTAAAATGTCTAGGAAGAAAACCTTGAAATGCTACCAAGGGAAATAAAAGAATACTTACGTAAGTAGAAAGGTGCACTATGATAGAAAGAGTAAGTATCACAAAGAAATCAATTCTCTATAAGTTAACAATTATAACAAAATCCATAAGAATTGGAAACAGTTGGCTTTTTAGAAGTTGAAAAGGAAAAAAGAAAACTGAAAAGAATTTAGAAATAAAAATTTTGAAAAGCAAAGTAATTTTGAGGGCTTGCTATTTCGGACATAAAACATAAAATGACAAGATTAAAAAAGAAAAGTTACTAAAGCATGAATATGCAAATTAATGTAATCTACTAGAATGTCAAAAATGTATACAAGTATAGGAATTTAAAGTATAATATAGGTGAAAGCCCCACCCACTGCCCAAGCAGAAGCTGCAATGTGTGGCATCCTCACACCACCAGAAGACCAGACTGAAACCCCAGAAAGCACTGCATGCTACCCAAGCAGGATCCAAGATGGGCTACCCATCCACAGCCACACCTACTGCCACCACAAGGGTGGTTCACAACCACAGTAGCAGCCAGGGCCACCCTGCCAGCAACCTGCTGCACACTTGGTGGCATTGATATAAGGAGAGCCACCAGTGGAGCCTACAAACAGAGGAGGAAGTCTTTCTCCTCATAGCCCACTCCAGAGTAATAGAAGAAATGTGCTCTATCAGAAGACCAAACATAACTGAAAAAATAGCAGAACTACAAATAAACAGAAAAATAGGACACCTCCAAATAAATACAGTAATTCTCAAGTATCAGACACTATAGATTGGGAAATCCTTCAATTGTCTGAAAAGGAATTCTGAGCAATGATCTAAGAAAACTCAAATAGATAGGAGAAGACGCAATTCGAGAACACAATGACACAAGAAAAAATATCCTGGATATGGACAAAATTTACAAAGAGATTAATACCTTAAAAAAGAATATAGCAGAACTCCTAGAACTGGAGGATACACTCAATGAAATAAAAAAAAATACAACAGACAGTTTGAGGAGCAGGCTAAGCAAGGAGAAGAAAGAATTTCAGATCTAAAAGATGGTCTTTTCAAAATAACCCAACTGGAAAAAAAGAGAGAGAAATTTTTAAAAAAAGAAAAGAAAATCTAAGCAAGCTAGCACATGACCTCAAGCACACAAACTTCAAATCATGGGTATTCCAGAAGGGGAGGAGAAAGGAAAAAGCATTGATAACCTATTCAAGGAAATAATCACAGAAAACAGAGAGAGATGAAGACCTTCAGATCCAGGAAGACCAAAGTTCCCCAAACAGATTCAATCCAAAAAGTTCCTCTCCAAGACATAATATACTTAAATTGGCAAACCTCAAAGACAAAGAGAGAATTCTAAAAGCACCAAGAGAAAAACATCATATCACTTGTAAGAGAGCTTCCATCAGACTAACAGCAGACTTCTCAACTGAAACCCTACAGGCTAGAAGAAAATGGGATGATATATTCAAACCACAAAAAGAAAAAAATTGCCAGCCATGAATTCTATACCCAGCAAGGTTCTCCTTCAGAAATGAAGGAGAGATAGTGTATTTCTCAGATAAACAAAAATTGTGGGAGTTCACCACCACATGACCAGCCTTGCAAGAAATCCTCAAGGGAGACCTACATCTGGAATCTGAAAAATGATAATCACTATCACACATACACAAGAAAGAGCAAAACCCACCATTAAATTAAGAATTCAAATGAAAAAGAGTAAGAAGCTAAGTCACACCACCTCAAAAATTCAACTAACATTGAAGATGAGAAATAAAAGGAGAAGAAATGAACAAAAGATACTTAAAACATCTAAAAATAAGTAATAAAATGACAGGAGTAAAACAATACCTGTCAAGAACAACTCTAAATGTAAGTGGATTAAACTGCTCATTCAAAAGACACAGACTGACCTATTGGATTAATAAGCTAGACCTAACTATATGCTGTCTTCAAGAGACTTACCTCATCCATAAAGAAACATGCAGACTAAAAGTGAAGGGGTAGAAAAAGATATACCATACAAGTGAAAGCCAAAAATGAGTAGGAGTAACTATTCTTATACTGGATAATATAGACATTAAATGAAAAACCATAAGAAGAGACAAAGAAAGCCATTATATAATGATAAAAGGATCTATCCAGCTAGAAGACATAAAAATCACAAATATATATGTACCCAACTCTAGAGCACCCAGGTATATAAAACAAACACTCTTAGACCTAAAAAAAGAAGTTGACCCTAATACAATAGTAGTGAGTAACTTGACCACCCCTCTCTCAGCACTGACAAATCTTCCAGGCAACAAATCAACAAAGAAACAGTTTTTAAACTACACCTTAGACACTGGACCTGGCAGATACCTGCAAAATATTTCACCCAGCAACTACAGGATATACATTCTTATCAGCACATGGAACATTCTCCAGGATAGACCACATGTTAGGTCACAAATCAAATCTCGTCAAACTTTAAAAAAATCAAAATGATTCCAATTATCTTTTCAGATCACAGTAGATTAAAACTGGAAATAAATAGCAAGGGAAACTCTGGAAACTATACAAATACACAGAAACTAAAAAACAAGCTCCTGAACGATCTATTGGTCCAAGAAGAAAATTAAACAGGAAATCAAAAAATTTCTTGTAACTAATAAAAATAATGACACATCATAATAAAACCTGTGGGATACTATAAAGCAGTACAAAGAGGGAAGTTCATTGGGTCCAGTATCTTCACAGACTTTCTAGTGATAACCCACTTGCAAACAAGACAATGGTATCTGCTGGTAAGGAAGACTATATGCAATTCTATTTTCAGGACATACCTGGTCATCTGGATTTCTTTTGGCAATCTAACCTGTAACTTAGATCTATAGGGCATGGCTTCATGTAAGCTCTGTAACTATCTGACTATAATATAGAAGTATTTCATGACTTCGTACCTTGTTTAGAGACCTCATATGTTTATCTGGGCCCAGAGAGAGTTTTGATGCCAAAAGAAAGGACATATATAGCATTGGTGGTACCAGATTTCTCCCTGCTTCACCTGTTTTTTAGATAATTTGTGTCCTTGGAATTATGAATAAAGTTTAAGACCGGGTAAGGTTTCTGATTCATGTAAGTCTGATGTGACAATCTGATCCTTTGTGTTAATTCAAAGCCAAAAATCAATATGGAAGATTAAAGGGGAAAAATAATCCATGATTTTCTTGAGAATAATTAAAAGTTCTGATAAATGTGAAAGTTTTGATATCTGGCATATGATATCTCAAAGGTATCTGCCTATGCGATATATCAAAGCTCATTTAAAATCCATTATAATAAAATCAGGTAATATTGGATGAAACAAACACAATAGAGTTGAAAATGGTATTTTGGACCATATGAAAATCAATAACTCCTGTTCTTCAGAGATACAACTCACAGAGTAAGAAGTAAGCCTCCAAATGAGAAAATATTCACAGCACAGCATGTTTTTATTTTACTCATTTTCTCTCTGAGAAAGATAACTTTGAAGATTTAATTTAAAAAGTTCATTTTCAGTCAATACCATTCTTGATGGAATGCTTTTTTATGGTATACCTTTATAAAACACCTCTCTCTTTTCTTAAAGCAGATTAGAGAGACATATTCAATTTATTAAGAACATTAGATAAAACATCAAATGGATTTTAAAATAAAGTGTTTTGAGAAGTTATTCACAATTACAAAATTAGCTCATTACTATGAGTTAGAATTTTAAAACAAGTTCTTCATTTCTCACAAGCAATATATGTGTATGTTTGTTCTTTAGGGTATAGTTGGTTTAATGCTTCCATGATATGCCACATTTAGATGGTTTCCACGGAGACAATTTCTGCTTAAGCTTAGGTGAGAATGTGAGTTAATTTTACTTAAATTGAAGGAATTGATTTTAATAAAATAAATGGTAGCCAGTTTTCTAACTAATCAGTTTTAAACCACCAGGTTGGTGAAATCTTTTCTAACCATATTTTTTTCATCTTTCTGTTTTCTTCTGTGCTTATTTCTTCCTCTACCTCTTCTCTTCTTTTTTCCTTTTCTACCTTATTCCATTTCCTTCCCTATTATTACCTTCACTTCACCCTCTGCTGCTTTCTTCTACCTCTTGATGAAACAAAAAAAGTTTAGTATGACATAATAAATAACTGGGAAGTAATTTTACTTTTCTAAACTTAATATGCTCTTATGTTGATTATTTGTTGTGTGTAGGATTTACGGTACTGCAAATACAATCATTGGAACTATTTTTTCCTTGGTGGAGATTGCTTCTCTTCTTACCTCAGCTTAGAAAAAGAAACTTCAGAGATCTACCTGGAAAGCTGGATATGTGTATTGGAGTTTGAGGAGCACACCACAGTCAACCTCATCCACCAGAACAAGAAGGGAGAAGATGGCTGCAATAGTCTGTATGAACAGAAGTGAGGTCTGTCATTTGGAAAAGAGTTCATTTGTGCCAACAATAGAAGAAAAATGCAAGTGTCCTCTGGAGTGGAGGTTGAGAAAACAAAAACTAGATGAAAGGCAGAGAGAGGAAGGCAGGTAAGATAGCAGACTAGAGGTGCCCAGGGCACCTTGTAATAACTAACAGACAGCTAAAAATTGCCGGGAGCATCAGAGAGAGAGTGTGGGAATGAAGCAGGAGACTGGTGAGATCACTATGGAGCACAAAAACCCAGGATGGTAGCACGGATAGGAAAGAGAAGAGTACAGCCTCAGCCCCCATGTCCCTGATTCCAGGATTGGTGCAGAAAGAATATTCCCTTGTAGTGCAAAGATGAGCAGACCCACACCATACCCCATCCTCACCACAAAGGCCCACAGATCCTTTGGCAGGACAAGCCCAGATCCAAGTGTAGAGAGTGCTCTTGGAAACACACACTGTGCTGCTCTAGAACTTTAGCACAAATTCTGTACTCCCTACACCCAACTTTATGACCACAGCCAATGCAGGATGATACCATCTTGAAACCAGAGCTGTTACAGGACCATGCCCTGCCATGGGGCAAATAGTCAGAGGGCTTTCCCAGCCATAAGGCTCTGTCCTACACCAAGTACACTCAGAGGAGAGGCTACAATACACTGATCCTGGCAACTTGAAGCCTGGGTTCATAGTGGCTGTGACTCAGTTCCACAGTTTGGGAAGGCAATTCTAGTCCTACTGAACTGACACATCCCCATGGTCCTGGCCAGAGATCAGACAGGTAGGCCCTCTTCAGGCAAACCATAGCCCACTCCTTCCCCTACTCAGCCCTGCCAGCTGACTGTGTTGTGTGATCTTGAGCTCTCAAATCAGAAAAATAGCTCACAGTTCTCTACCCTAATGAATATACCCTTGGGCCAGTGGAAACAAAAGTGCATCCATTCCTCCCAGAAAAGTGGTCAGGTGGTTCCATCCTTAACGGTTCTGTCTAATAGCCTTGCCAACAGTCCCAGGAGCTGCTGCAACAGCCTCTTCAGTTCAGGACTGCCTAGCAGCCCCACCCATACCCAGAAGACGCTGTACAGGTTCACTGCACTGCAGGCCTGCCTAGTGGCTCTGCTCATTGAACAAGGAGTGACTAGACAGGACCCCCTCACTGAAGCCCCACCTAGTGGCCTCATCCACTTCCTGAAAAGTAGCTCAGTAGCTCCACCCTTGGCAGTCCAGCTTCTGAAACACAGAGGAAAGCATGACCACAAGGCTACTGAAGACACCACCATCACTACCACCTAGCCCCAGAACACTGTCAGTGCTGCCATCCTTCATCCCAGACAGCAGTCTGTCCTGCTCCCTGTCTATGCCCAGCCCAGGCACCACCAGATCGAGGTGTTCCTGCTTTTAATCAAGCAGAAAAAAAGCAGAGAGTGAGAGAAGCAAGGACTCAGGAGAAGCCTCTGCTTGCAGGAAATAGGAAGTAGAAACCCATCCATGGTCATCCATTCAAGCCAAAGAACTTTAGTGCACAACAGTGCACATATCAATGTCATAGGACACTAACCAGGTGTCAGCAAGTCCACCCAGGGTCACCCGCCTCAGCCTAGGAGAAATAGGGCACACAGGTGCTTCTTCAGAGAGCTCTAGTTATTTCCCATGACCTTGATGACCCAACACAGTGTCATATCACTCATTTCAGAAAGAAAACACTGAGTTCCCCTAGGTAACAGAGGCACTCACATGTGACTTTGACACTGAATACAGCTGAAGTAAAATACACTGAATACACATTGAAATTACACTACTGCATCTATATGGAATCCAAACTACAACACTCTACTTGATAGTCAAACAAAACACATTTATGTGAGAGAGTCTCTCTCCTCAAAAGCCACTCCAGAGTAATAGAAGAAGCCATTTTCCTACCAGATGACCAGATATCAATGTAGGGATACTAGAGGTTAAAAAAAAAAAAAGAAAGAAAGAAAATATGATACCACCAAAGGAATATAATAATTCTCAAGGACCAGCCACACAGCAGTAAACCCTTGGAATATATGAAAAAGCATTTCAAGCAACAATCTTAAGGAAACTCAGTGAGATACAAAAAGACTCAGACAACATTGCAAATGAGAAAGCAAATCCCAACTATGAAGGAGGAAATTTACAAAGAGATAAATTCCTTGTAAAGGAATGTAACAGAACCCCTGGAACTGATGGATTCGTTCAACAAAATTAAAAAAAAAATACAGCCAAGAGCTTAAACAGTGGACTAGATCAAGTGGAAGAAAGAATTTCTGATCTCAAAGACAGTTTTCTTAAAATAACATTTTTGCTTTTCATTCTACCAAAATTTTAAAAGAAGAATTAATACCAATTCTTTTCAAACTATTCCAAAAACTTGAACAGAAGCCATTTTCCCAAACTCACTCTGTGAGGGCAGCATCATCCTGATACCAAAATCAGACAAAGATACAACAAAAAATGAAAACTAAAAACAAAGATCCTTAATGAACATAGAAGCAAAAATTCTCAACAAAATATTAGCAAACAGAATACAGTAGAATGTCAGAAAGATCATACATCAAGATCAAGTGGGATATACATCCCAAAGATGCAAGGATGGTTCAACATATGCAAATAAACAAATCAATAAATGTGATACACTCCATGTGATGGTTAATTCTATTTGTCAACTTGATTTGATTAAGGAATACCTAGAAACCTAGTAAAGCTACCTTTTAAGGTATGTCCATGAGGGTATTTCCAGAAACAATTAGCAAGTGAGCCTGAGTGGATTGGGTGGGAAAAATTCACCCTCAGTAAAAATGGGGTGCACCAAATCTATTGGGGGTCCAGAGAGAGCAAAAAATTGAGGAAAAGTTGAATGTCTTTCTCTGCTGGAGCTGGGATATACTCGTCTTTCTCATCTGTAAACATCAGAATTTGAGACTTTTCAGCTGCTGGGTTCCAGGACTTACACTAAAGGGATCATTGGCTTCCCTGGTTCTGATGCATTCTGACTTGGACTGAGCCATGCTACCAGTATTCAAGACTTACACCAAGGGTACCGTCAGCTTCCTTGGATCTGAGTCCTTTGGAATTGGACTGAGGCCACACTACCAGCATCCTGTTTGCAGATAGCCTATCCTTTGACTCCTATTCATAATCATGTGAGCCAATTCCCCTAATAAATCCCCTCATATCATATTGGTTCTGCCTCTCTGAAGAACCCTGACTAATAAGCCACATAAACAAAATAAAGAACAAAAACCATATGATTATCTCAATAGATGCAAAAAAAAAATCATTGGACAAAATTCAACATTCCTTCATGGTAATGATTCTCAAAAAAATAGATATAAAAGAAAATAAAGTATCTCAACACAATAAAAGCCGCATATGATAAACCTACTGCCAACATCATCCTGAATGGAGAAAGCTGAAAGCTTTTCCTTTAAGAACAGGAATAAGACAGGAATGCCCACTCTCATCGCTCCTATTTAACATAGTATTGGAAGTACAAGCCAGAGCAATCAGGCAAGAGAAAGAAATAAAGGGCATTCAAATTGGAAACACAAAGTCAGATTGGCCTTGTTTGCTGATGGCACAATCTTAATAACTCTTAGAGCTTATCAATAAATTCAGTAAATTTGCAGGATGTAAAGTAAACACACAAAAATTGTCCATACTTCCCAAAGTGATCTCCAGATTCAATGCAATCCCCATAAAAACAAAAATGACATTCCTCACAGAAATAGAAAAAAAAATCTTAAAATTCATATGGAACAACCAAAAAGACCCTGAATAGCCAAAGCAATCCTGAGCAAAAATAATAAAACCAGAGGCATTACACTACCTGACTTCAAATCATACTACAAAACCATAATAACCAAAACATCATGGCATTTGCATAAAAACAGTTACACAGTTCAATAGAACAGAATAGAGAACCCCCAAATCAATCAAAACCCAGAAATAAATACTTACAGATACAAGTACAAAACCCAGAAATAAAATACAGAACTCAGAAATAAATATAGAATAAAGAAAAGAGAAATCAATCAAACAAAATCCAGAAATAAATACTTATGGCCAACTAATCTTCAACAAAGTCACCAAGAATACACTCAGGGGAGAGGACAGCCTCTTCAACAAATGGTGCTGGGAAAACTGGATATCCATATGTAGTAGAATGTAATTAGACCCATACCTCTCACCATATACCAAAATGAACTCAAAATAGCTTAAACACATATATAAGTTCTCAAACTATAAAACTCCTAGAAGAAAACATAGGGGGGAAACACTTCAGGATGCAGTACTGGGCAAAGACTTTTTGAATAAGACCTCAAAAGCACAGGCAAAATAGAAAAAATAAACAAATGTGATTATACCAAACTAAAAAGCTTCTGCTCAGTAAAGGAAATAATCAACTGAGTGAAAAGACAACGTACAGAATGGGAGGAAATACTTGCAAACTATATATAACATACAAGAGGTTAATACCCAGAATATATAAGGAATTCAAACAATAGTAAAAAACAATAATCCAAATTTAAAAAATGGGCAAAGAAGCTTAATGGACATTTCTCAAAAGAAGATATACAAATTGCAAACAGACACATGAAGAAATGTTCAACATCAGTAATCATAGGGGAAATGCAAATCAAAACCACATTGATATATCATCTCACCCCAGTTAGACCAGCTATTATCAAAAAGATTGATAATAACAAATGCTGGTGAGGATGTAGAAAAAGGGAAACTCTTCAGTACTCTTGGTAGGACTATAAATTAAGAGGGTCATTATGGAAAACAGTGTGGAGGTTTCTCAGACAACTACAGATAGAAATTACCGTATGATTCAGCAATCCCACTCTGAGTACATAAACAAAGGAATGGAAATCATCATGTCAAAGGAATACCTGCATTCCCATGTTCATTGCAGCTCTATTTACAATAGCCAAGATATGGAACCAAAGTAAATGTCCATTGATGGACCTAGATAAGGAATTTGTGGTATACATATACAGTGGAATACTCTGTCATAAAAAAGAATGAAATTCTGCCATTTGCTGCAGCATGAATGAGCTTGGGAGAAAATTATTTTAGTTGAGTTAAGCCAGGCACAGAAAGAGAAATACTGCATGTTGTCACTCATAAGTGGGAACAAAGAAAGAATGAAAGACAGAAGGAAAGAAACAACAATCACAATAATATGTTAAACTTTCTGAAGGAGAGGAGAGAGCTGTGGTTACTTGAGGTGGGAAAGGGGCAGGGAGAGGGGAGTGAGTGAGAAAATGGTTAATGGACACAAAGAATGAGTATGTTTTATAAGGATGAATACACTAATTATCCTGATTTGATCTTCACATATCGTACCCAAGTATTGATAGTCAACTCTGTGCCCCACAAGTATGTATAACCAATTATGTTTCAATTTTCAAAAACAGCAGAGAAAGATAAGAATGAGATGAAAGAGCCTGTGTGGAGGTGAAACTGTGGATTAAAGGGTGAGCTCTTTGTGGACAACCAAATTTCCACATCAGAGAATCCCCAGAGATAGGGGAGATCTCCCAAGAATCTACAGTATTATCCCACAGGAAAACAGTCTCAACTCAGCTCAAGAGGTTACTAGACACACATTTCAAAGGGGACCAATTAAGTAAGGCAGTTGGTGTCCTTTATCTCTCTCTCCCTTCCCATCTCAACATTGAAGGAATCAAGAACTGAAGGTGAGTTAGGAAGTTGGAGGAAGCAGGAGAAATGGTGAAAAAGTTAAATTTGTCCTCTATTTTCAACAGGCTCTCCATCTGCAGTGGGCTGAGTTGATTGACAGGAAAAGCTTTAACTTACATTATTTCTGAGGACTGGATATCTAAATGATTAAATCGAGACTATGGACCATTCTTAAGGACAGAAGGGAGCATCTGCTTTATTGCTATTGTTTTTGTTATTACTATTATTATTGTTACCTAATAGTATCTAAAGAGGTGATGTTTCTTGGCTAAGTAGTCACTCAGGGACAAAGAAAGAACTAATTCTAGAAGGAAGATCAGAAAGAACTGTGCGATCTGAGACAGCTCAGAGGCTAGAGTAATTTGATGATAATATCCTGTTTATTCTGTTCGTTGAATTCACAGGCCCACTAAAATTCCATTTCAAGCCATCAAGCTTTTAACGATCTCTAGCACAGTGTTTATCTGTTATTTTAGAATCAAATGGCTTATTTATCTAACCCCTAAATTTGGAGTACCAGTGCTTGTATAGTAGTGATTTTTTTAGCAACTTTTAAATTTATTTACGGCAAAAGTTGTTTTTACTTTGCAGATCATGAAGTATCAAGTGCTGCTGAAAGGATAATTATCCTAATCTACTATTTCCATAAATTTGGGATTCTGGGTAATATTTCTCTCAAGTGTTAATTTACTTTCACAGTAGACATATCATATAATCAATAGTCCAGCATGTTACTGATGTGCTGACAAAGTGAAATGCAATATTTGCAAAAATTCTGAGTGAAACCAATAATGTACATAAGAAAAGCCAAATTGCAGATTAATACTTCCAAATTAGTATTTGCCTTATAAAAGAATCATTGCTCTTCATAAACAAACAAAGCATTCACAAGGTCTAATGAATATGAACACACATCACTTTTCTGGAATATACCTAATGAACAAAGCAAAGTTTAGCTTAACAGAGCAGCAAGCAATTTAGTAAACAGTATAGTTTATTAAGACCCTATTGGCATAACAAATTTTCATTTATCTCAAGTGAGGAAAAAATAAAACTAAAATTTTTGTGTACTAGATATACAATAGCATAGGTTTTCTCCTAATTTCCTTATTTGATCTCTCCAAAACATGTCTTTAGGGGAGTTATTATTTTCCTTTGACAAATGAAGAGCAATTCATCACAACAAATTCTTCAACTCACATTTTGCTTGATATCTTTTTTATACATATTTATGAGGTACAGAGTTGAATATCAGTATTAGTGTACAGTATGTAATGATCAAATCAATATTATTAGTATGTTCCTCATTACAAATCATAATTACTTTTTGTATCCCTTACCCAATTATTCCCTATCCCCTGTCCCCTGCCCCCTTTCCCACCTCTAGTAATGATAGGTCTGTTCCTCCTTCTGAAAGTTCAACATTTTATTTCAGTCATCCTTCCTTCCTTCCTTCCTTCCTTCCTTCCTTCCTTCCTTCCTTCCTTCCTTCTTTACTTAGTTCCCACTCATGAGTGAGGACATGAGGTATTTCTCTCTCTGTGTCTGTCATATTTCACTCAAGACAGTTTTCTCCAAGCTCATCTATGTTGCTGAAATTGGCAAAATTTCATTCTTTTTATGGCTTAGTAGTATTCCATTGTGTATGTATACCACATTTTCTTTATCCTGTCATCTGTTTATGTACATTTAGGTTGATTCCAACTCTTAGCTGTTGTAAACAGATCTGTGATAAAGTTGGTAATGCAGGTATCTCTTCAACATGATGATTTCTGTTCCTTTGGGTATATACCCAGAAGTGGAATTGCTGGACTGTATGGTAGTTCTATCTTCAGTTGTCTGAGAAAACTCCATACTGCTTTCCATAATAGCTGTACTAATTTACAGTCCCACCAAAAGTGTGGAAGAGCTCCCTTTTCTCCACATCCTCACCAGCACTTGTTATTCTCTGTCTTTTTGATAATAGCCAGTCTAGCTGGGGAGAGATGATATCTCAATGCAGTTTTGATTTGCATTTCCCTGATGATTAGTGATGTAGAGCACTTTTTCATGTACCTGTTGGCCATCTGTATGTACTCCTTTGAAAACTGTCTATTCAGCTCCTTTGCCCATTTTTAAATTGGATTATTTGACTTTTTTAATGTTAAGTTGTTTGATTTCGTTGTATATCCCGGATATTAATCCCTTGTCAGATGTATGGTTTGCAAATATTATCTCCCATTCAGTAGGCTGTCTTTTCCCTCTGTTGATTGTTTCCTTTGCTGTGCAGAAACTTTTTAGTTTGATATAATTCCATTTGTTTATTTTTTCTTTTGCTACTTGGGCTTTTGGGGTCTTATTCATGAAGTCTTTGCCTGGTCCTGCATCCTGAAATGTTTTCCCTATGTTTTCTCCTAGGAGTTTTATAGTTTAGGGTCTTGTATTTAAGTCTTCAATCCATTTTGATTTGGGCATATTGTGAAAGATATGGGTCTAGTTTCATGCTTCTGCGTGTAGATATCCAGTTTTCCCAGCACCATTTAATGAAGAGGCTGTCTTTTCCCCAATATATGTTCTTGGTGCCTTTGTCAAAGATCAGCGAGCTGTAAGTATATGGGTTGATTTCTGGGTTCTCTATTCTGTTCCATTGGTCCATGTATCTGTTTTTATACCATTACCATGATGTTTTGGTTATTATTATAGTTTTGTATGGTAATTTGAAGCCAGGTATTGTAATGCCTCCAGTTTTTATTATGATTATTATTATTAATTATTTGCTTAGGATTGTTTTGGCTATTTGAGGTTTCTTCTTGTTCCATATAAATGGTCGGATTTGTGTGTGTGTGTGTGTGTGTGTATTTCTGTGAATAATATCATTGTTATTTTGATGGGGATTGCATTGAATCTGCAGTTCACTTTGGGTCATATGGACATTCTCAAATTAATTCTTCCAATCCGTGAACATGGGATGTCTTTTCATCTTTTGGTGTCTTCTTTAATTTCTTTCAGCTGAATTTTATACTTCTCACTGTAGAGATAATCATATGTTTTTTGTTGATGTGGTGTATCACATTTTTTTATTTACGTATGTTGAGCCATCCTTGCATCCCTGGGATGCATTCTACTTTATCATGGTGTATAATCTTTTTGATGTGCTGTTGTTTTCTGTTGGTAATATCTCGTTGAGGATTTTTGCACCTAGTTCATCAAGGATATTGGCCTGTAGCTTTCTTTTTCTGTTGTTTCTTTGTCTGGTTCTGGTATCAGGGTGATGCTGGCCTCACATAATGAATTTGGAAGACTAGCCTCTGTTTCAATTTTCTGGAATTGTTTTAGAAGTACTGGTGTTAATTCTTCTTTAAAGGTTTGGTTGAATTCATCATGAAGTCATCTGGTCCTGGGCTTTTCTTTGTTGGGAGACTGCTGATTATTGAATCAATCTTGTTGCTTATTATTGGTCTGTTCAGAGTTTTTATTTCTTCTTGGTTCAGTCTTCATAGTTTGTTTCTGTCTAGAAATTTATCCAGTCCCTGAAATAACAATATTCCTGTAGTTAATATGTAATTTATTACTTTAGAATAATCATTTTTTTGGATCATGAGTCCCTTGAGGGCTGGGCTTGTACCTACCCAGGTCTTTGGTGCACTCCAGCATCCGATACAGTGAATACTAGGCATACATCTTTAGAAATGGGTGGGGGGGAGGGACTGGTTGACAAGATTTTTTTTCAAATATTTGAATACTTTTTAAAAAATTTTAATTTACCTACTGGCATTTGGCTCCATCTCTTTGTATTACATTGTTCATGCTGTAGGGAATTGCATTATACATAATCCTTCTTAATCTACTTAGAGTTAACATTGTACCACTTCAAAATGTAAAATCCTTCAGTGCGCCGCTTGGGAGCACGGCGGTGCTCCCGCCGGGGGTTCGGATCCCACATACAGACCGGCCGCTCACTGGCTGAGCGAGGTGTGGGCGCAACACCGAGGGTTGTGATCCCGTTGCCGGTCCCAGTCCGGTGTGGGTGCGACACTGAGGGTTGCGATCCGTTGCTGGTCACGAAAAAAAGACAAAAAGAAAAAAAAAATGTAAAATCCTTGCAACTGCATAGGTCCCTTTGACCATCCCCACTGAAATTTATCTTATAATTTTTCAGATATGTTATATCTATGTACATAGAAACCTCCATCAATTATTGCTTCAAACTGTCATACATAAATTAAACAAGTTTAAGAAAAATATTCTATGTTAAACCAGATATTACTATTCTTGTTCCTCTTTATTCTTGAGGTTCAGGGTTCCATTTAGTATGATTTTTCTTAAGCCTGAAGAATTTTCATTAGTATTTTTTATACAGCATACATTCTGGAAAACAATTCTCTGAATTTTCCTTTATCTGAGGTCTCTTCATTTCATCTTCATTCACATGGGCTTCTCAAATATTTGATTCCTACTCACCACGATAGAATGGAAACTCCCATATGATTTTTATGACCCACTAATTATTTGTTTACAGATATTTATTCCTGCTGAGATATAATATTACTGAGAGTTGAGGAGTCTATTTAATCTCTATATCACTATTGCTTAGCACAGAGCCTGATAATTATTCAGAATCCCCAAAATATTTGCTGAATAAGTGAATGAATTAGTCTTAGAAAAGCGAGATATGCCTAAATATAATGGCTGGAATATTTCTATTAAGCTGGTTTTTTTTATTTAAGATTTAACAAAAAATCCGTTTCATTTGCTAGGATATAAAACAAACATGCCTTGCACTCACACACAAGGGCACACACACATACATGATGAGTATCCCCAAGTATTTCTTCCACAGTGTTTCCACCCTGAAAAAAATTCTTAATCCATCCTTTCTCCTCGCATTCTCCCCTGATGGACTTATTATCACCTTCTTTACTGAATCATAGGCCAGTGAGTATGTATTTGCATCTTTTCTGTTTCTGTTTCTATCTCCTGCCATGTAATTCTCACTACCAAAGACTAACCTTTGCATATTTCCTTGTACTAAATAGTATAAAACATCTTAAATAAAAGAGGGGGAAATTTGTATTTTTCTAGATATCTATTTGTTGTCAAATGCTTTCCTTAGACTGGTCTCATTATATTCTAACAATCTTACAAAATTAGCATGTCAATTTTCATTTTATAGGTGGGGAAATTGAGGCCAAAATAATTTAGAATCAGAGATCTGCTCAGTATCAGGGTTATGATTTGGCGCTACACACAACTGCCTCCCAAGTTTGCTCCAGTAGGTCATGTTGTGTAGTTGCTGTCAGGATCTAAAGGAGGTGTGGCTATAAAGATTTGGTATAATTTTATTATAAATCTTATAGAAAATTGAACCAAATTTAGAAATTAGCAACATCAGCTCTAATAACAATGTGGAAATGTGAGCTCAAGTCCAGGGACCCCTTGGAAGGAAAGGACTATGGAAATTGGAATTAAGATAAAATCTGCAGGGGCATAACAGGTAACTCAGCTACTTTTTTGTTGTTTTTGTTGTTCTTTCACACTCTTTTGCATCTGCTTGGGATCTTCTTTCATCAGATGTTATTTTTCTTTTTCTTCTCTTCTTCTGGCTCTGTTCTGTCAATCTTACAATAATGGACTCAAGTCCCTCCACTAAAAAAAAAAAGGATCTCCTCTTGCTGACAATATATTATAAGTTACTATCTACTATCACATTTGTAGGTCATTTTTGAATATTTCAGAAGTTTAGTTATTCTCATGTGTGACCCAAACACTCCAATTTCAACTTCAAAACTCTTTATTTTGCTGAATCTTTTCATAAAAGTCATCCAGAGCTTGACTATTACTAAATCAAATTTACTTTTCCATTCCTCTCAACAGTTCAGCAAGACATTGTATTAACACACATATTTTTCTTTGTAAAGATCTATTTCTTGGGCTGCTCTATCACAAAACTTTCCTGGATTTTATTTCTCAGATTGTAACTTCTTTGGCTTATTCTTAAGCACCTCTTTTTTTTCTCCCTCCCTTTAAATGTGGATATTTTCTAATCCCCTGTCCCTGATTTTCTTTTCCTCTCTTACGCTATCACCACACACAGATATTTTCCCAAGTCTTCCCATTTTTCCTGCTTTCTAGATGACCCTTCAACCCCTGAGATGAATCCCTAATTCTGATGAATGAGATGATACACGATGGACCCTGATTAACTATCCTCTTACTCCAGAATCCATAAATCCAAACCTGACTCCAAATCTCAATTTCTAATTTCACATTTGTAATAAACATTGTTGTAGATATGTCTTGGCAAGTTCAAATTAAACATAACCAAAACAGGACTTTTCTCTTTCTCCCCTAAAACTTTTCTTAACATCTCTACTTTTGTTAATGACAATATAATGATCCTAGTCATCCAGGCATGAAGCCTCAGATTTATCTCTGGCTTCTTCTCTTTCTTAACAGTTCCACCTTTACTTAAGAGGCATTTGTAGATGCATTTATTTCTGAGATGTTGAATCCCCTCCTTCAGATGCAGGGGGTAAAACTGCTTGGAGACAGAAGTTGGGGATTGACAGGCTGGTCTCAGATCTTAGCTCTGTTATTTCCTAGGTGTGTGAGCTTGCATACATCACTTAATATAGACAATTGGAGTAAAAAAATTTCATAATATAGATGCAAAATCAAATAAATTAATACTTATTAAGCACTTGGCAGGACTCAATAAGTGGTAGCTTTTGTTATTGGTCAGGCGATTTTTATTACTTTTCACTTAAGGTTTTCCATAGTCCTACTAAATGAAATTCTGACCCCCAGATTCTTACCTACACCAATTTATCTTATAGAAATTATTATTTCCCACTCCTGAAATTTCCTTTCATGTGCCTGAAATCTTTCTTTACTCCTTATCTCATTCTACACCAGTGTAAATTGCATGACATCTGGTTGGTAAGTGTGTTGATAAACCCATCTTGCTTGACTCGGATCAACCACTCTTCTTTTGGAACAAGTTGACAACTAGTGTGTCCATATTCAGTGTTCTGGGACTGGCCAGGTATATTGGGCTAGCTCTGAAGTTCAGTTTGCAGGTCCAATAGACTCCTACATTCAGCTCTAATCTGGCTGTTGTCAGTAATAATGATCATATTTCAACCAGTGTCTGCCATTCCATTATTTTGTTTCTCAAAAGCTAAGAAAGTTAGTTCCCCTTCTGATGCCACTTGAAGAAACCCACACCTATCACTACGAAAGCTGATTCGCATCTTCCCACTCAAATAAGTAAATAAAGTCTTTATTCAGTCATTCATTTAACAAATATGAGCTAAAGAGGAGAATTGGATGGCTGGGTGTGTGGCAGCATCTAAATAATCTTCTGGTGCCCATTAGAAGAGAGATGAAGTAAAGCCACTCTGTCCTGGTGTCATGGTCATCCTCACAGATCCTGCAGTCTAAGGCATAAAGTCTTACAGAGCCTTTGTAATGCTGAACTGTGTTACACCAGACATATTGAATTGATGCAGAGCCTTAGTCTTTTGTGCTTCTACTACATTTAGATTGCCTTGCCCCCATCAAATTTATAACTCCTTTCTCTGTATTGTAATTGTATGAATTTTCAATATAGCTATCCTACAAGAGAACAAGCTTCTTGATGAGAAGCACTATGTTTCAAATAACTATACTGAGAACTACTGTACCAAGAAGAATGTCAATAAATATTTGATGAATGAACTACTGTATAGCGGTAAAAACAGCATTATCCTTTTAATCAAACAGACGTGTTTAATATCAGCTTCATCTCTCACTAAGCAGTTTTCTCTCTCATCTATAAAACTAGAATAATAATGCAGAACAACTAACGTGAGAATAAAATAAAATAATGCATGTGAATTCACAAATCACAGTACCTGGTGGATTATAGATGGTCATTACATGTTAATGTGTTCACACATTGTCTAAATATTGGGTGAATATGCATAACTTATGAGAATTTTTCCATTTAAAAAAGGTACAGGAGCCTTTTGATTTTCATTACTGATTCTATATAGCCCGGAGTAAATTCTTGGGGAATCTCCTTTTTTATTGACACTATGTTTTCTCTCTAGTGCCTACTTTGTGTCAGTTAGTATCTGTGCTGCACAATTTGCACACTTAGAATCATCAGTTTATCAAAGAAATTAGGATGGCTGATAAATGCTCAAATGGCTGTACTGAAGACTGCACTAGAAGACATGACACTGCGTAGCATTAATGACCTTTAGTGAGGCAGAAGGGGATGCTCAGTGTGTTCTCAAATCTCACTAACAAGATGACATTATTTAGATTTTTGTTTCAGTTGCTTAGTTACCAGTCTCTGTCTTTATATGTTCCTTGTTTAAGAGTTAAAAAAAAAAAAATGGAAGTCTCCACAGTTTTACATATTTCTTGAAAATAGCACCCACCCAGGTAGACTGAAAGAAGAAATGTCTCTTCTTAAGGAAGGCATGGTTGGAAGAGGGGTGATTAGAAGAGGTGATAATGTTTAGATAAAATTCTGGGGAGAGGGAAACTGATAGCTACAAATGATATTGGAAGAGAAATGAAGCAACCTCAAAGCAGGCATTAACCAGCAAGAGAATGTGGATTGAAATATCCTAATGTCACTACAAACAAAGCTGGAGTCATTTCATTAATAACAAAAGAGATGAACTTGTATTAGGGGCACTTTATTTTGACAGTGACTATTTATTTGATGTTTGTGTAGTTTTATTATTTTCCTTATTGACTTGTCTGGGAAATAGGTAAGGGGTTTTCCAGCTTCTGAGCATCACTTAAGTCATGTTTTGTCCATGGACATTAGAAAGAACTTGGTTAATACCCCTGATTTAATTTTTACTCTAAACCTGAAACTAAAAGTAAAGGAAATGATACAATTTTTCTTATTTTTTTAATGTGGCAAAATAGACATAAGATAAAATTTACTAACTTAATCATTTTTAAGTGTATAGCTAAATGGTATTAAATACATTCATACTGCAGCCATGCAATATGCATGGATAGTTCAACCATCTCACCACCATCCATTACCAGAACTCTTTCATCTTGCAAAATTGAAAATCCGTACCCTTTAAACAATACCTCTCCATTCCCCTCTCTCCTCAGTTCTTAGAAACCACCATTCTGTTTTCTATCTCTGTAATTTTGACTTCTCTAAGTATCTCATATAAGTGGAGTAATAGTAATTGTCTCTTTGTCATTGGCTTTTTTAACTTAGCATGATTTTGTCAAAGTTCATCCATGTTGTAGCATATGGCAGAATTAACTCTATTTTCTTAAAGCAAATACATAGTGAACTTTATTTCTATCAACAGTTACAAAGAGTCAATAGTTTGTTAGTCAATAGTTGCCTGAAATCAGAATTATATGTCCAGCAAAACATTTTAAAATTATTTTTAAAAGATCTGAATTTGTAATTTTGGCAGACTTTAATGTGGCTTGTATTCTCGCACAATAAAGAAAACTACATGTATATGGAGAGATGGAAAAAACTTATTTCAGTTATGGAAACTTTTTTACAAAATTATAAGGAAAGACTAAAACTGACATGATCCTAGAGTGATAATCTTTAATTAGGCCACCAAACAAAGACTCAGAAGACAAAAACTTCATACCAGTGTAAGGAACAACTTATTCAAAATTTGCAAATTTGCAAGTACTTTTGCATTAGATGAGTCATACAAATAATCCAATCAGGAAAAGGGCAAAGGAGATGAATAGACATTTTTCAAAGGAAGACATCCAAATGACCAACAGGTACATGAAAATGCTCAGCATCACTAGTCATGAGGCAAATGCAAATCAAAACCACATTGAGATATCATCACACCCCAATTAGACTGGCTATTATTTTTAAAAAATGAGAATAACAAATACAGGTGAGGATGCAGGGAAAGGGAAACTCTTCTACACTTTGGTGGGACTGTAAATTAGCAAAATCATTATGGAAAAAAGCATGGAGATTTCTCTAACAACCAGAGATAGAGCTACCATATGATCCAGCAATCCCACTACTGGGTATGTACCCAAAGGAATGGAAATCATCATGTTAAAGGGATACCTGCACTCCCGTATTCATTGCAGTTCTATTTACAATAGCCAAGATATGGAAGCAACCTAAGCGTCCATTGATGGATGACTGGATAAAGAAAATATGGTATATATACACAATGGAGTACTACTCATCATAAAAAGAATGAAATTCTATCATTTGCAGCAACATAGATGAGTCTGGAGAAAATTACATTAAGTGAAATAAGCCAGCCAAAAACCCCCAGAAATACTGCACGTTCTTACTCATAACTGGCTGCTAGGAAGGAAAGGAGGGAGAGAGGGAGGGACTGACGGAGGGAAGAAGGAAGGAAAGACCACAACGGTACATTGAACATTCGGAAGGAGAGAATAAAACTAAGGATACTATTGATGAGGGGGAGGGAGGTAGTGGGTTTGGGAAGTGATAAGTTGGGCAAAGGGCATAAAGAAATATCACAATTTGTAAGAATGAATATGCTAATAATAAAAAATGTAATTTATATATATATGAATGAAACAATAAAGAAAATATTTGTTTTAATTCCAGTAAACCTGGAAATTTAACCTAGCATTGCTTGAGCACAATACATCATGATAGACATTAATGTTTTCATATTTTGCTGCTGAAATTTTCCTTTAGCAGAGAGAAAAGATTAAAAAATATCCAATCTACATGTTCTATTTCTTAGGCTACTAAATAATAAATTTTCTTTATCAACTTGGATGTCCACTGAGAAAAATAAAGAACCCAAAATACTGATTGGACATAATTTACTCTATTTTTAAGGGTGACTAATACTCCATTGTATGTAAATACTACACTTTGCTTATCCATTCATTTGTTGATGGAAGCAAGAGCTGCTTCCATGTTCTAGCTCTTGTGAATAATTCTGCTCTGAACACAAGTGCACAAATATTTCTTCAAGATCCTGCTTTCAATTCTTTTTGTTTTATTTTTATCTATTTATTTTTCAGGATAATTACTATATTTATCTTTAAACATTGTAATCAATTTTTGTGCCATTTACAAATTTCTCACTAATCTTCCCACCCTCTCCCTCTTTCCCAGCTCTGATGGCCTCAGTTCTGTTCTCTCTTCTTGTAAATTCAATGAATTACTTTGATTGTTGTATCTTTCTTTCTTTTGTTTTGTTTTTATTTCAGTTCCCACTTATGAGTGAGGGCATGTAGTATTTCTCTTTCTGTTTCTGGCTTATTTCACTTAACATAATTTTCTCTGAGTGCATCCATGTTGCTGCAAATGGCATAACTTCATTCCTTTTTATGGCAGACTAGTATTCCATTGTGTATATATACTACATCTTCTTTATCTAGTTGTCTGTTGATGGACATTTGCTTTGGTTCCAAGTCTTAGCTATTATAAATAGACCTTCACTGAACATGGGAGTGAAGGTATCCCTTTGATATGATGATTTCCATTCCTTTGGGTAAAAACCCAGCAGTGGGATTGCTGGATGATATGGCAGTTTTATCTGTAGTAGTTTGAGGTACATACCTAGAAGTGAAATTTCTGGGTCATATGGTAATTCTTCTTTTAAGGTTTGGCTGTACCATTTATGTGCCCACCAACAGTGCACAAGGGTTTCAATTTCTCCTCATCCTTGCTAACACTTGTTATTTTCTGTTTTGTTTTCTTTCATTTTTTCTATAGTAGCCATTCAACAGATGTGAGGTGGCATCTCATTGTAGTTTTGGTTTGCATTTCCCTAATGATTGGTGATGTTTAACATCATTTTGTATGAGATTATTGGCCAATTGCATATCTTCTTTGGAAAAATGTTTATTCAAGACTTTTTCCTATTTTTGAAATGGTTTGTTTGGATTTTTTTGTAGTCGTTAAGTTTTCGGAGTTCTCTGTATATTCTAGATATTAATCCATTTTCAGATGTGATGTGTAAATAGTTTATCTTATTCTGTGGGTTTCCTGTTCACTCTGTTTACAGTGTCTTTTGATTCACAATTTTTCAAAAAGGTTTCATGAAGTCCACTTTGTCTATTTTTTTCTTTTGTTGCATACGTGTTTGGTGTCACATCCAAGAAATCATCACCAGTTCCAATGTTGTAATATTTTTCCCTGTGATTTCCTCTAAGAGTTTTATAGTTTTAGGTCTTACATTTAGATCTTTAATCTGTTTTTAGTTAATTTTTGCATATGGTGTCAGGTAAGGGTCCAAACTTATCCTATTGCATGTGGACATCTGTTTTTCCCAGTACCATTTGTCAAAATTACTGCCCTTTTTCCATTGAATGATCTTGACACTCTTGTTGAAAATCATTTGACCATATATGTGAATTTTTCTGGGATTTCTCTTCTATTCCAGTGGTTTATATGCCTGTCTTTATGCCAGTACCAAACCATTTCTATCACTGAAGATTTGTAGTAAGTTTTGATACCAAGAAGTGTGAGGCCTCCAGCTTTGTTTTTCTTTTTTCTTTTTTTTTTTTCTTCTTTTTACTGAAACATAATTGATTATACATATTTGTAGGGGACAGAACTGAATATCAATATCTATGATGATCAAATCAGGATAATTAGTATATTCATCATTACAAAATGTAATTGTTCTTTGTGTCCATTAACCAAATTCTTGGTAGTGTCCCTCCTCCTCCCCCCTTTTCACCTCTAGTAACCTCAGTTTGTTTATTGATTGATTGATATTTTTAGCTCCCACTTATGAGGGAGGATATGTGGTATTTCTCCTTCTGTGCCTGGATTATTTCTCTTAACATAATTTTCTCCAAGCTTATCCATACTGCTGTGAATGGCAACACTTCATTCCTTTTTCATGGCTGAGTAGTATTCCACTGCATATATATATATATACCACGTTTTCCTGAACTAACAAACATTGATCAATGAAATTAATGAAGATTCACCTGTGTCAATAATAGGTGATCAACAAAGCCATGACCTGGTTTTGTTTCAAGAAGGACTAAAATTCCTAAAGATCAAGAGAGTTAAAAGTTGAAGCCAGGATAATTATGCCCAGATGATGAAAAGCTACTATACACATGGAGGTAAAAGCACATGCTGCTAGACTATTGACTCTGAATTTTAAGTTGAATTTACTTTAATTCTTTTCAGAAACTATTAATTGTATCTTAAATTACAGTTTTTTTTTTTTAAATCAAGTCAGGTATTTTAGGGACTCAACAAACAATTTGGAATTTTTTATTCTGTCATTTTTATGGTATGATTATCAGCATATTATTACTGGTGATATTTCCCTTATTTTTCTCTTCTGAGTAAATAAATAAAACCAGAGTCCACTTTTGTCTTACTTTGATTAATCAATATATAAATTTCTGTAAGTGAATTGAATTTCTGTTATTGAGATAGTTAGATAGATGTTAGATTGGTAGCATGAATTGTATAAAGTTCAACAAACATGTGAAATTAAACGCCATAAAAAGCTGTGTTTCACCAAGTTCAACTTCAGGTTCATAAGGGCAAGGAAGGTGTCTATTTTCTTTACTGCTTATTTCTTATGAATTATCACAATGTCTACTACATAGTAGATATTTCACGATTATTTGTTAATGGAATAAATAAGCAGAAGTCATTTTCTCTTCATATTCTCAGACCTCTTGCAACTTCAGTCAGGACTTTATATTGAGATTGTAATGGAAAAGGGGGGGGAAAGAAACTTGGGTAATTTTCAGATAATCCAGGTTAAGGGAGTACCTGGATGAGGCAGAGCCTTCAGTTGTTTGTCTCCAAACCTGTGATTTTGTTTTGTTTTAATTTTGCCATGTTAAGTTTAATTAAGCTGTTATGTAGGGTATAAATAAAGCTGCTACAACATAGAAACTCCCAATTTAAACAAGCTATATGTTTATTTATTTTTTGAACATGTGAGGGCAACTTTGCTGTCTTCAACACATAGCTTTTCTTTCTAATCGAAAATGCATTTGGCTCGTGTCATCTCCAACCATCAAGACAAAGTAATGGGCAGGGATAGTTCACATCCCTTTAAGATCATGACCCAGAAGTGGCATATCTATCTCTTTTTCACTTCCTTTTGGCTAGAACTTATTCATAAGGCAACACTACCTATGAGGAGATGTAGGAATAAATTCTCTAATAACATTGGGACCATGGACCCAGCAGCAACTTGGTGGTTTTATTATTATAGAAAGAAAATGTTTATTAGTTGACAACAGAGGTCTCTGTTGCAACAAAGATATTACACAGTTCTTCACTTTATTTTGCTCTTAACACATAATATAATCAGGTATCAATAGTGAGGGTCAAATTTATGAAACTGCATCATTCTCAGTTTTACTTCTTTTCCAGAGAACCCAGAGCAATGACTAAAGAGAAACAAGATGCAACAAAGAAAGCCACTAAATAATAATTATACTCCAAAATCAAAAAAGTTGTTGGGCTTTTAAAAATTGATGAGAACATTTAAAACTTCTCTTAGAATGCAAGTTCCATAAAATAAGGAACCATGTCTGCCTTGGACACTGCTAAATTCTGAGCACAATGAACAGTGTCTGGAACATAAGTAAATAGAAAATTAATTTACAATAAATAATGGAAAATGAGATCCAAGTTCACTTTACTTTACTCAAAGTATTTGTCATTGAAAAAGCATGTGTTCTTCATAGGATACTATTGATGACAACATATTTAGAAGTAATGTTGTCTATGTCTTAAATTTTACTGATGACAGGGCAATATTCAACTCACAGTGGTTAAATGATGTGATGACAAGGTCAGAAAGCTGTTTTGAGATAGAGGCAGATGAAAGCTTTGATTTTCTGAAGAATTCTGTTCCTTTCATGTTAAACTCTTGTTCCTTTCCCAACTATAGCCTGAGAGCATGGCTACTGTAGTTCTATCCATTTCTTATGTTGTGGGAGTAATTATATAGAAGATGCAGCCTTCTTCTTTTCTGAAATGCTAATAAATGTTCTATACTGGTAGGTGCTTCAGTCTTCATTATAAATTCCTCAGTTAATATGGATTCTACTGGAATAACCCTTAATTGCTAATATTTATTGAGATATGCAATGTCCCAGATACTATCCTAATTGCTTTCAAAAATTGGGATATTTAATCTATTTAACAACCATATCAGATAATAATCTTTATTATTATTCCGTCTGATGGATGCAAAAATAGAAAAACTGAGGTGGATGCTTTGAATTTAATATCATAAAGCTAGTAGGTGGCCAGATTTCAAACCAAGATCTCTCTCTAGAGTCAGCTCTTAATCATTGCCTTATGATTTGTTTTTAGAGTCTCCCACCTCATTTCTGTGCTCTATCTTTACCCTCCTGCTGGTCTGTTACTTCTCTGTTTAAATGTTGACTTTAAAATCTTTAACTTCCAGAGGATTCTACGAAGATGTTAGAGTAGGAAGCATTAGAAATCTGTCTCCCCACCCAGACAACAATTACACTGGCAGAATCTGTCTGATGTAACTATTTTGGAACTCTGAAGTCTACTGAAGCCTGGAAACTTCCAGGGAAAAAGGCTTGGCTGGTAAATTGCAGTTATTTTCAGTCAGTTTCAGCTCTTAGCTTAGGCGCTAAGAACTGACAGACTCTACCTAACAACAACAGAATATGCATTCTTATTTGCACATGAAGCATTTTCCAGGATAGACCATATGTTAAGCCACAAATTGTCTCAATAGATTTAAATATATAAGTATTATACACAATATCTTCTCCAACTATGATGACATGAGTTAGAAATTAATGACAGAAGAAAAACTGGAAAAATCACAAATTTGCAAATAATAAAAACACACACTCTTAAATAACTAATGAAGCAAAGAATAAGTCACAAAGAAAACATAAAATATGTAAATACAAATGAAAACAAAACACACTATGCTAAACCTCATGGGAAACAGCTAATGCAGTGCAAAGAGGGAAATTTATAGCTGTAAATACTTACATTATGAAAGAAGGAAGATCTCAAATGAACAACCTATATTTATAACTTAAGGAACTAGAAAAAAGAATGAACTAAACCCAAAGCTATCAGAAAGGATGAAATAATAAAGATTGGAACACAGATAAATGAATTAGAGAAGAGAAAAACAATGGAGAAAAACCAATAAAACCAAAAGCTTACTCTTTGAAAAGATCAACAAAATTGACAAACCTTTATCTAGATTGCCTAAGAAAAATAGAGAAGACTCAAATCAGAAGTGAAAGTGGGGATATTACTACCAATTTATATAAATAAAAGTTATTAAAAGAGAGTACTGTTATAATTGTACACCAACAAATTGGATAACCTAGATAAAGTGGACAAATTCCTAGACACACAAAACTTACCAAGACTAAATCATGAAGAACTAGAATGTCTGAATAGAACTATAGCTAGTAAGGAGGTTGCATCAGTAATAAAAATCTTCCAGCAAAGTGAAGCCCTAGACTTAATGGTTTCACTGGTGAATTCTACCAAACATTTAAAGAAAAACTAACACCAGTACTTCTCAAACTTTTTCAAAAAATTAAAGAGGAGGGAGCATTTCTTAACTCATTATATGAGGTCAGCATCACCCTGATACAAAAACCAGGTAAAGACGCTACCTCATTTCTGATGCATGTTAATGCAAAAATCCTGAACAAAAATACTAAAAAACCTAATTCAGCAGCATATTAAAAGGATTATGCACATGGCCAGTTGAGATTTATTCTTGGAATGCAAAGATTGTCCAACATATGAAAATATATCAACATAATACAACACATTAACAGAATGAAAAAAAAGAACTACAATTTTAACAGATGCAGAAAATAATTTGACAAAATTAAACATTTTTTCATGATAAAAGCACTCAACAAACTAAGTATAGAAAAAGAAACTACCTCAACATAATAAAAGCAGTGTATATGAAAAACCCACACCTAGCATCATACTCAATACTAAAAGACTAAAATTTTTTCTTCTAAGATCAGGAATATGGCCATGATTCCTCTGCCATCCAGCACTTATTTTCAGCATAATACTGGAAGTTCTTACCAGAGCCATCAGTCAAGCAAAAGAAAAATCAAAGACATTCAAATTAGAAAGGAAGAAGTAAAATTATCTCTGTTCACAGATGATGTAAACTTAGATATAGAAAACCCTAAAGATTCCACAAAATCATTAATACTAATAAAGTAATTCATCAAAGTAAAAGGATAAAAAATAAACACACAAAAATTACTTGAATTTTGATACATTAACAATGAACAATTTGAAAAGAAAATTTAAAAAGCAATTCTATTTATGATAGCAACAAAAGAATGAAATAGTTAGGAACTAACTTAACAAGGTAAGACTTGCATAAAAAAATGGAAAACATTGCTGAAGGAAATTTAAAAAGACATAAATAAAAGAAAACACATCCATATTCATGGTTTGGGAGTTCCAATACTGTTAAGATGTCAGTAATACCCAGAGTCTTCTACAGATTTAATTTAATCTCTATCAAAATCCCCATGATGCTTTTCTATAGAAATAGAAAAAAATCCATCCTAAAATTCATATGGAATCTCAAAACACCTGAAATAGTATTGAACAAAGAAAAACAATGTATGTTCTTGGTACCTTTGTTGAAGATCAATTGACTGTAAGTACATGGATTGATTTACACATTCTCTTTTTGGTTCCATTGGTCCATGTGTCTGTGTTTGTGCCACTACTGTGCTATTTTGTTTACTAGAGCTTTGTAGTATAATTTGAAGTCAGGTGGTATAATGCCTCCAGCTTTATTTATTTATTTATTTATTTATTTATTTATTTATTTATTTATTTATTTACTTATTTTTGCTCAAGATTGCTTTGGCTATGTGGGATCTTCCACTATTTTATATTATGTTAGGATTGCTTTTTTTTATTTCTGTGAAGAATGTCATTGGTATTTTGATGGGGATTGCATTGAACCTGTAGATCATTTTGGGTAGTATGGACATTTTTATATGTTAATTCTTCTAATTCATGAACATGGAATGTCTGTCCATCTTTTGGGGTCCTCTTTAATTTCATTCAGGAGCGATGTGTAGTTTTCTTTGCAGACATCTTTTACCACCTTGGTTAAATTTATTCCTAGGTTTTTATTTTTTTGGTGGCTATTATAAACAGGCTTGCTTTCTTGATTTCTTTTTCTGCTAGTCTGTTTTTGGAGTATAAAATTGCTACTGATTTTTGTGTATTGATTTTACATCCTGAAACTTTACTGAATTTGTTTATCAGCTCTAGGAGTTTTTCGGTAGAGTCTTTAAATTTTTCTACATATAGGATCATGTCATCTGCAAAAGAGGATGAATTGAATTTGCCTTTTCCAATTTGGATGCCCTTTATTTCTTTCTTTTGCCTGATTGCTCTGGCTAGTACTTCCAATACTATCTTAAATAGGAGTGGTGAGATTGGGCATCCCTGTCTTGTTCCGGCTCTAAAAGGAAAACCTTTCAGCTTTTTCTCATTCAGGATGGTTTAGGTGGATGATTTGTCATATATGGCTTTTATTGTGTTGAGATAATTTCCTTTATACCTAATTTTTTGAGAGTCTTTATCATGAAGGGATGTTGAATTTTGTCAAATGCTTTTTTTGCTTCAATTGAGATCATCAAATGGTTTTTGTCCTTGATTTTCTTGATGTGGTATATTAGTCTGGATTCTTCAGAGAGGCAGAACCAATAGAATATATATATTAACATGACAGGGGATTAATTAGGGGAATTGGCTCATGCAGTTGTGAAGACTGAGGAGTCCTGCAATAGGCCACCTGAAAACTGGATGCCAGTAGCATGAGTCAGTCTAATTCCAAAGGCCTCAGACCCAGGGAAGCTGATTGTGGCACTGATTGTGGTGTAAGTCGTAGAACCCAAAAGCTGAACAGTCTTGAGTTCTGATGTCCATGGCTAACATAGCAGAGTGTGTACCAGCTCCAGCAGAGTGAGAGATTCACCTTTTCCTCCATTTTTGTGTTCTCTGGACCCCCAATGGATTTGGTGCTCCCCACCCATATTAAGGGCAGATCATTCCCACCCACTCCACTCTGGCCCACTTGCTAATCACCCTCATGAACACACCTAAAAAGCTTTACTAGGTTTCCTTAGTCTAATCAAGTTGACACATAGAATTAATCGTCACATATGGTATACCACATTTATTAATTTGCATATGTTGAGCAATCCTTTCTCCCCTGGGATGAGTACCACTTTATCATGACATATAAACTTTTTGATGTGCTATTGTATTCTGTTTACTAATACTTTCTTGAGACTTTTTGTGTCTATGTTCATCAAGTATATTGGCCTGTAGTTTTCTTTTTTTTTTTTATGTATCTTTATTTGGTCTTGGTATCAGGGTGATGTTTGCCTCATGGAATGAATTTAGGAGAATGGCTTGTTTCAGATTCTTGGAATAGTTTTAAAAGGATTGGTATTAATTCTTTTTTAAAAGTTTGGTATAATTCAGCAATGAAGCTATCCAGTCCAGGGCTTTTCTTTGTTGGGAGACTGCTGATTACTGCTTCAATCTCCCTGTTGTTATTGGTCTATTCAAGTTTTCTAATTTTTTTTTTTTTTTTTTTGGTTCTGAAGTAGTAGCTTGTATATGTCCAAATTTATCCATTTCCTCCAGATTTTCAAATTTGGTAGCATCTAATTGTTCATAATAGTCTCTAATGATTCTTTGTATTTCTCTGGTATTTTTCTAATGTCTCCTCTTTCATTTCTGATTCTTGTTATTTGAATTTTCTATCTTAGTTTGTCTAACTAATGGTTTGTCTATTTTGTTTACCTTGTCAAAAACCAAGTTTTTGTTTCCTTGATCTTTTGTATTTTTTTATCCCTATTTCATTTAGTTCTGATCTGATCTTAATTATTTCCTTCCATCTATTAATTTTGGGATTGGATTGTTCTTGTTTTTCTAGTTCTTTGAGGTATAATACTAGGTTGTTTATTTGATGTCTTTCTATTCTTTTCATGTAAGCATTTATTGGAATAAATTTCCTTTTTAGTATTGCTTTTTTAGTATACCATAGGTTTTTGATATGATGTGTCTTTATTTTTATTAATTTCAAGAATTGTTTTGATTTACTGGTGCTGGGAAAACTGGACATCCATGTGTAGAAGAATGAGACTAGATCTGTACCTCTCACTATATACCAAAATCAATTCAAAATGGATTAAAGACTTAAAGATAAGATTTAAAACTATAAAAACTCCTGCAAGTAAACAAAGGGGAAACATTTTAGAATTTAGGACTGGGCAAAGGCTTTATGGATAAGACCTCAAAAGCACAGATGACAAAAGAACAAATAAATAAGATTATATCAAATTAAAAACTTCTGCTAAGCAAAGGAAACAATCAACAGAGTTAAAAGACAACCTATGGAATGGGAGAAAATATTAGCAAACTATGTATCCGACAAGGGATTAATATCCAGAATATTCAAGGAACTCAAACAAGTTAACAGTAAAAAAACAAAAAAGAAAGAAACAATCCAATTAAGACATCTCTCACACAAAGTCATACAAATGGCCAACAGGTACATGAAAAAAAAGCTCAGCATCACTAGTTATCAGGAAAATGCACGTAAAAATCACATTGAGATAACATCTCACCCAAATTATCAAAAAGGCAGAGAATAGCAAATGCTGGTGAGGATGTGGAGAAAGGGAAACACTTCTTCACTGTTGGTAGGACTGTAAATTAGTACAATCATTATGGAAAACAGTAAGGAATTTTCTCAAACAACTACAGATGGAACTTCTGTACAATCCAGCAATCCCACTACTGGGTATGTACCCAAAGGAATAGTAATCATCATGTAGAAAGGATACCTAGACTCCCGTGTTTATTGCAGCTCTATTTACAGTAACCAAAATATGGAACCAACCTAAATGAAACCAAACTGGAGCACTCCAAAATTGAGGAGCTGGAGAGATGTGGGGGGACCAGCAAAGAAGACTGAGAAGCAGCAGAAGAAAGCAGACAATGTGGTATACTGTAATCCAAGTGAAGGGGGTGGAGGAAAGATAATTTTTTTTTATCAACAAATGCTGCTGGTAGTTGGAGAAAAAATAAGACTTAATATTTACCATTGAATCTAACAACATGGTGTTCACTGGTGGCCTTGATAGGAGAAATTTTGATGGAGTTGGAGGAGCAAAGCCTGATTGAAATAGCTTTGAGAGAGAATGGAGAAAAAAATGGAAGAAAGTCATGGTAGGCAATATTTTCAAGGAATTAGCTATAAGGTGAAGGACAGAAATGATACTGTGTTTGCAGAATAAAATAAGCCATGAGAGGTTTGTGTTTGTACACTTGACGATTTTTTCAAATGTTGAAAACTGTTTTAATGCTGATAGGAATCATCCAGTAGTGAGGAGCACCATTTTGTCAGACCTAGTGTACAAATAGAGGAACTGGCCTCCAATAGGAGCCTGGATAGTCCATGCTGGTACTGGAGAGAAGGTGGAGCATGTGGGCTAAGGTGTAGGTAGCTCAGTTTATACGATAGGAGGTTATGCATATGTTCCTCTGGTTACTTCAATGCAGTATAAATAAGGACGTTTGCTAAGAATGAAGATGGAGAGGAAATAGTGCTATTTTAATTTATTTGGAATATTTTTTGTTGTTTTTACATTTTTATTTTATTTTATTATTATACATACATGTGGGGTACAATGTTGATTTTCAATAATTGTATACAACGTGTAATGGTTAGATCAGTCTAGTTAGCTTATTCATCATTACAATATGCAGTCATTCTTTTTTGTTTGATTTTTGGTTTTTTCTTGTTGGTTTGGTTCCAAATATATTGATTCTGGGAAAAGATATTGTATTAGTCCATTTCTGTTGCTTATAACAATACTTAGAATTGGGCAATTTGTAAGAAAATGAAATACATTGCTACAGTTTCAGAGGCTGGCAAGTCCAAAGTCCAGGGATCACATCTGGTGAAGGATTTCTTTGGTGGTGACTTCAGTGATGGCAGGGTATCACACTGTAAAATGGCGGAGCAAAGAACAATAGTTCCTCATGCACTCTCTCTTTTTTTAAAGCCCTCTGACTACCATTACTAATCCATTGACTATGGCATGGTCCTACAATCTAATCAATTCTTCAAGGCCCCGTCTTTCAATTGCCATAATGGGATTTCCCACCCTCAGCAGTTACAGTGGGGATTAAGTTTTGGAGGGACATTCAACCCAAGGCAGATACTACTAGAAGTGAGATGTGACTGATACTTTCCAAGAGAGCATCCCTTCTTGTCTAAAAGTCTTCAAATTCTCATACTGGGAGAATGGGCCGATGCTGGATTTGGGAAAGCTGGCTCCTAAGACTGCTGAAAGCCTGGACATGCTGGACAGAAGACACAGAAGAACATTCAAGCCCAGTGATGTATTTATCAGCATATGTACATCTCTTACATTTATAGGGGCAAGAGGAAAACATAGTCGGCCACACAGTATTTAAAGACAGTGAACAAGTATGAGACCTTTGAGAACATGCAATTTCCCAGCTAATAACAACTTCATTCAATTTGTCAGGGATGAGCTCTCATCAATCTCAGACAATAAAAGATCACAGAAAGATTCCCAGGCAGAGAAGGGTTTCCATTTAAACAATAAACTCTAGATACTCTTTCTTGGTAAGTGACCTGAAATCTATTCTGTAATTATGACAAATAGGTGACAGCAGCTCCACATGCCGAGCTCATCAGCACCCTTCATCTGCACCAGAGACAAAATTCAAGAGATCGTTCATCATTTCAATTGTATTAGCCACCATTTGCCTGCATTATTTTAACATTAACCTTTTTCACCTAATATCTTTCAACATAATTTATTTTAAATAGCTCTCAGAGAGGAGGAGACTGACTTTTAATTTATGTATTTGGTGGGGAAGGAACACAAATTACACACATCATTATTTAAACTGAAAGGGAAATAACCAATTAAAGCCTGAGGACTGTCTGTGACAAGTTGATTTGTTCTAGAAGAGGATAAACTATATCATATATTTTATGTGACACTCATACTAATATATGTGTGAATATATGACATGCAAATTCCAACATGTGACAAAGTATGCAAAATTAACATAAATGTGGATGCAAGGGCCAAAACCTAGTTATCAACCATTTTTTCCCCAATTATAAACTTGCCTCTTTTGCCAGAATAAAGGCATTCTTTAATCTGTTCAACTCTCTTCTCACTTGGGTGGGAAAGATGTGCTAGTTTGTTGATGGAAGCATTTTCTGTTCCTTGGAATACCTTTAGGGAGATAGCAGCTACTAGATTGTACAGATGTCCCTTTGATGTCTTACTCTGTAATGGAAATCAGGCAAAAGAAACATAGAATCTAAAAGTTTATAAGGCCTTAGAGTGTCAATCTTCTATCCCAGGGGTCAGCAAACATTTTCTGTGAGAGAACATAGAGTAAATATTTCAAGTTAACTCTAGAAGACAGGCAACAGATAACGAAATGAAGTCCTAGGAAACACAGTGTTTTCATGAAAATCTGGGTTCTTTACCAGCACCAAATGCAATATGTGTCAGGGTGGTAGAAGGGGTTATTGGAGATTCAAACCCTGAGAGAAACCCCTGTTCCCCCTAAATCCATGCTTATGCGGATATTTGTGATGGGCCTTGGAAGAGGATGCACAGTACATTAATTTTCCTGTGGACTCAGAACCTCCTGGGGAGAACAAGATTCAAGAAAGAACGTAGTCATGTTCACAGGCTTGCAAAGTTATTTGTGTCTTTGTTGTAGGGAGGAAGTTCAGAACACAGGTGTTTCTACTATAATTCCACAAATGTGTGTGTTCTGGAAAAAAATCTCTGCAACATACCACAAGAAAAATTATAGGGTTAATGGGGAAAATAAAGTGGAGAACCATTAAAACATTAAAAAAACTTTGTAACCATAGCAGTACCAAAAATATTGAAATTCAGAACAGAAGAAAAAAATAACACAATTAGTTAAAACTCCACTGTTATCAACGTTATTATCAGAATATCTCAAACAGCTGATTCTTTGCAACTTTCAACTGGAATTTCTGCTTCTTCCTCCAAAGTGAGGCCCTTGAGGTCATTTTCTTATAAGGCAGAAAGATTCTTCAAAACTAAAAATCTAATCTATGGTGTTGGCTTCTTCACATTCAATTATTTCAATCCTGGGGGAAATGTCTTTGCAGCTCCTTCATTTGTCTTCCCAGGTTACCATATAATTTAACATGATGGAAAACATGGCAATTTTTCAAGCAACTAAAACAATTGTATTAGTGTCGTATTGATGTGTAACAAATTATCATAAACTTAGGGACTTAAGCCAAGTCACATTTATTATCTCACAATTTCTGTGGGTCAGGAATCTGCATGGCCTAGTTGGCTATTCTGTTTAGGGTCTTGCAGGCTGCAATCAAGGTGTCAGCAAAGCAGTGTTCTCTTCTGGATCTTAGGATCCTCTTCCAAGCTCACGTGGTTGTTGGCAGAATTCTGTTCCTTGCTATTGCAGGATTAAAGCCCCGCATTTCTTTCTGTCTGCTAGTGGGGCTGCACTGAGCTTCTAGAGGCCCCAGAGTTCCTTGCCATGTGCCCTTCTTATAGCTCCTCACACAACATGGCAGCTTACTTTTTCAAGGCCAGCAGGGGAATCTCTCACCCCATCTGCTCAGAGAAAGTCTTGTGCAACATGATCATTGGAGCTAATATCCCATCATTTTTCCCTATTCTTTTTAAAGCAACGTAACAGGTTCCAAACACATCCAAGAGGCAGGGATTATATAAAGATGAAATTCATTGGTGACCACATTAGGGTATGACTACCACACCAACCAATCACTATGTAATCTAAAAGAAGGCATTTTTTTGTAGGACTTCCACCTTTTCAAATCTGTATTAATGTATTCTTAAGACTTTTTCTTAACATGTGAGAAAACACCCCTGAATGTTTCAAACCGTTAATATGTTAGGAAAAATCTTGTATAAATCAAAATATTTTAATATTTTAATGACATCACTCCTCTGTTTACCATGTAGATATGAGGTAATTTGTGCTAAAAAATGAGTTGCAGCAAAGTAGTTTTATCTTTATTATGTTGTAGTCCAAATAGCCTCTGAGTGCTAACAGAGTGTTTGGAAAAAACTGAATGATTAGCAGACAGTGGTCATCACTGCGTTGGACGGAATTGGGTAAGACATAGCTCAGTCTTCAATGTATTGACTTGTTTGGAACTCCAGTTATTATGAAGATGGGTGGAGATATGGGGGCCAAAGGTTCATATAATAGGTAAGAGTGAGAAAATACTAAATATAATATGGAGACGGTTTAGCAGAGAGGGAGTTTCTCTTGCAGGTGTGTTTTATAGTAATGGTTGAATAGGGTGTATTAGTATTAGATCTAGGTAGAAACTGCTGTAGTGTAGTCTCCGTGAAGGTATTTTAGCTGAATTTGGTGTTGGAGCTGTGTGAGAGTTTCTCCCTGACCTATTCCCTAGGACACTTATTAGTTCTTTGCTGAGGTTGGTGACACTATATTGGATTGTCAGGAGATGTGCAAGTTCTCAGATTCTGGGGAATAGTGCCTTGGAGTCTTGTCACTCTTAGGTTATAGTGGGTGCTCTTGAGCAGGACTGTTGGCACTGTGGCTAGCTCACCCTGACTCTGTTAGGTGCACTGGGGTACACTAGGACTCCTCGATTTGAATGGGTAACTCTGAATGGGTTTTCTCTTTTTCCTTTCCTCTTTCTCTGGACTTCACTGGTGTCACTCCTGTCTATGTCAATGAGTGGTCACCAGGAAACCTATGAGGTAGCAGTGGCTGCCGTTTGGGCAGCAAACTGTCCCTTTTTTATGTTTATTATTTATTTATTTTTTGTTCCCAACCATCTTTTTTTAAAAATTGAACCATAATTGATTATACATATTTGTGGGGTACAGAGTTGACTATCAACACTTACGTACAATATGTGATGATCAAATCAGGATAGTTGGCATATTCATCATTACAAAATGTACCTATTCTTTGTGTCCATTAACCAGTTTCTCACTAACCCGCTCCCCCACCCCTCTCCTACTTCTAGTAACCACAGTTCCGCTCTCTCCTTCTGAAAGCTTAACATATTATTGTGATTATTCTTTCATTCTTTCTTTCTTACCTCCCACTTACGAGTGAGGACATGTAGTATTTCTCTTTCTGTTCCTGGCTTATTTCACTTAACATAATTTTTTTATGTCTATGCAAGTCTGTGGAGATTGAGGAGACACAGAAATATCTTGTAATTATTCTGTTTCTGCATAATAACACTAATAAACAATCAAAGGAAATATCAGTCCCATCAGCCCTCCTCTTCGGTTCTCCATTGTGTATAATTTTGTAGATAACTGATATTTATTTTTAATTCGATCTGTAAATATATGTCTTCTAAATGACATGTTTAATTTCTTCATATTGATGATAATTTAGATTTAATTATATCAGGTTATTTTGTCCTGTCCATTGACCATGCTTCCCATTCATTTCCTTTGCTCATTTCATTTCTGATTTCTGTATTTGCTATTAAAAAGTTTATACTCATCTTAATTCTCATTCCTTTTAGGGTAATGTCTCCTTTTGCTTGCTATGGAGATAGTTTTATTCTCTATTTCTATACAGTTTATCTAGTTGTAGATATATTATTATTTATTCTGCTTGAGACTCATTGTGTCTCTTATGTATGAGAATTTCTGCAATTCATTTTCAAAAACCCTAACTATGGTCTCTAATAACTATTGCACTACTGTAACTTCTATTTCTAGATTTCATGTCTCTTCATCCTTCTCCCATACTTTTGTTCTCTCCTCTTTGTAACTTATATTTTAGTTTTAATTTTTATTCAGTTGAAATTGTATGTAATTTTCTTTTTCTAAAAGTCTGCCTTGTCCCTTCTGTCATGATGTTTTCTCATTTATTTTTCCATTCTTCCTCTTATGTCTGCAATCATTTTAAACAGAAATATATTATACTCTCATTCAGATCCCTCATTCGGGATTTGATATCTCAGGAGAAAATTCTCAATCAGCTCCAGAGGACAGATATAGAGGAGAAGATTCCTGGTCCCCCTGTGCTGATAGGTGGACATTGTTTTCTACTTCCTGTAGCTCTTCATAGATTCCAGCTTTGTGCAGGGATTTCAGTCCTAAGATTGCTCCTGAGGTAAGCCCAAGGCCTTGTTGCCTGTCCATACACTAAGACCCAGGTCCAAATTCAACAGAGGTAAAGGATCTGCTTGCCTTTCTTCCCCTCCCTGGCCACTCCCAGGGCAGGAATAGTAGGTGCTTACAAACCTGGTTTTAGTTTCCTCTGCATTTCAGTACCTGTGGATTTACTTTCCATTCTTGAGTGCTCTTTTGAGCATTTAAAATGTGTTTTGTTAAATTTTACCCTGCCTTCCTAGATATTTGAACCACGAGTATATTCCAATCATAGTGGGAACCTCCTTTATTTGTTATTTTTCATTCAAAATTAAACAAGAGGTGAAGTAAGTCTAGATAAACCTGCCTCCTAACCTCCATCTGGCTCAATTCTGGAGTGAATGGAGGTGACCAGCCACCAATTCTACTCGCCTAACACGGGAAGGTGTAGACTTTCTGAGAGGCAGGGAGGGCGTAGGGATCATACTGAGTATTTTCTTTCAACACAGTGAAAATAAGTTTGAAAACTAAGAAGCACATTTTAAAAAATACTTTTGATCAAAGAAGAATACATAAAGAATTCTTTTTAATTTTGAATGAGAGAATATGAAAAATATATATGTATCAAAATGAGGGATGCAGCTAAGTTTCTACCTATAAATGCATACATTATAAAAAAAAAAAAAGAAAGTGGAACTCTGTCTCAGCAAGCTGGAAAAATAAAAGCAGATTAAACACCAAAAATGAAAGGAAATAAACAAGAAGTATAAAAACAGAAATAAGTACAATACAACACAGACATACAATAACAGACATATAGTTTAGTTAACAAAGACAAGTAGGTTCCTTGAGAATAAATTAAATCGACAAGCTCTTGGCAAAATTGATTAAGAGTAGAAAGATATAACACAAATTTCCAATATCGGGAATGACAAAGGAGACATCACACCACAGAATTTCCAGTAATTAAAAAGAAAGTGAGAATATATTATTAGCAACTTCATGCTTATTATCCCAAATTTAATAAATAGAAAAAAATCTTTGAAAAACATGACTTACCATTATGGAAACAAAAATAAATAGAAAATGTGAATATCTTATACCTCATTAATAAACAAATAATTTAAGACATTTTTAACAAAGTAAACTTCAAGACGAGAGAGCATCCCTGGTGATTTTTTTTTTCAAATATTTAACAAAGAGATTAAACCAATTCTTACACAAAATCTTTCAGAGAATACAGGGAAAATATTTTTCTGCTTATTTTATAAAGCCAACATAATGCAGACAGGAGAACCTGACAAAGATATTACAAGAGAAGAAAGAGATATTACAAGAAAACCTGAAGGCTAATATATCTCAGGTAATAATAAAATTTAAACAAAATAATATGAAAACTACATATAAAAATATATCATGACCAAGTAACATTTATTCCAGGAATTCAAGATTGATTTAACATTTAAAAAACATTCACCACAATAACAAAATAAAGGAGAAATATATATAGCTATCTCAATGGATGCAAGAAAAAACTTTGATACTTTTGACACCAATTCGTGATAAAATCCCCCAGCAAAGTGGTAAAATTAAAATTAAAAAAATGGAAAATCCCTTTCATGTACTATCTCAGATCCTTGAAACTCCTCTTCATTCTGGTGGAGCAGCAAAGTAACACCATGTGACCTTTTACCTCTGCATAGCACTTTAGTTGCCCTAAGCCTCATGGCCTCAATGATTCTACAGGATCTTCAGAGCCATTATGCAAATGTGTCCATTCAGTTCAATTCAACTTTTTCAGTATTCGTGTATCACTTCATGTGCCTGCACTGAGCTCAATAAGATAATTTTGTCATCAGTATATGAAAAGAAGCAGGAAGATAGACAAAGAGAGAGATAGACCTCAATAAAATAATAGTTGAGGACCTGAACACACCTCTCTTAACATTGGACAGATCATCTAGGCAACAAATCGACAAAGAAACACAGGATTTAAACTACACTTTAGAACACTTGGACTTGGTGGATACGTGCAGAACATTTCAC
Source organism: Galeopterus variegatus (assembly GCF_000696425.1). Classification (NCBI taxonomy): domain Eukaryota; kingdom Metazoa; phylum Chordata; class Mammalia; order Dermoptera; family Cynocephalidae; genus Galeopterus; species Galeopterus variegatus. The sequence goes on along the minus strand of NW_007728100.1, from coordinate 141,142 downwards.
CCAGCAATTAGATATATGTTCCTCTCATCAGCACATAGAACATTATCCAAGATAGACCACATAGGGCCGGCCCGGTGGCGCACTGCTACAGTGCGCCGCTTGGGAGCACAGCAGCGCTCCCGCCGAGGGTTCAGATCCCACATACAGACCGGCGGCTCACTGGCTGAGCGAGGTGTGGGCGCAACACCGAGGGTTGCGATCCCGTTGCCGGTCACGAAAAAAGACAAAAAGGAAAAAAAAAAAAAAGATAGACCACATATTAGTCACAAATCAAGTCTCAGCAAATCTTTACAATTAAAATCATTTCAAGCATCTTCTCAGACCATAATGAATTAAAACTAGAAATCAAAAACAAGTGAAACTTGGAAAGGATACAAATACATCAAAATTAAAAAGCATGCTCCTGAATGACCAAAGGGTCAAAGAAATCAAACAGGAATTTATAAACTTTCTTGAAACTAATGATAATAATGAAACATCATACAAAAAACTATGGAATACTGCAAAAGCAGTACTAAGAGGAAAGTTTATTGCAACAAATGCTCACATCAAAAGAATAGAAAGACTTCACATGAAGAACTTAACATTACACATTAAAGAACTAGAAAAACAAGAACAATCTACTCCCAAAATTAGTAAATGGAAAGAAATAATTAAAATCAGAGCAGAACTAAAAGAAATAGAGACCAAAAATGTGGTAGAAAAATTAATGAAACAAAAAATTTGGTTTTTGAGAAGATAAACAGAATATAAATATCATTACCCAGACTAATTTTAAGAAGAGGAGAATATGCAAATAACAAAAATCAGAAATGAAAAAGGACCTATCACACCTGATACCACAAAAATACAAAGAATCATTAGAGTCTACTATGAACAACTATATGCCAACAAATTTGAAAACCTGGAGAAAATGGTTACATTTCTGGACACATAGAAACTACCGAGACTGAACTGATAAGAAAAAGAAAAACCGAACAGACTAGGAACAAGCAATGATATCAAAGAAGTAATGAGAAATCTTCCAACAAAAAAAAGCCCAGGACCAGATGGTTTTACTGCTGAATTCTACCAAACCTTTAAAGAAGAATTAATGCAACTTATCTTTAAACTATTTCCCCCCAAAATGAAACAGGCCATTCTCTCAAACTCATTCTATGAGGCCAGCATCACCCTGATACCAAAAACAGACAAAGATACAATAAAAAAGAAAACGACAGGCCAATATCTTTGATGAACATAGAAGCAAAAACCCTCAACAAAATATAGGAAAACAGAATACAGCAGCACATTGAAAAGATTATACATCATGATCAAGTGAGATTCATCAAAGGGATGCAAGGATGGTTCAACATATGCAAATCAATAAATGTAATACACCATCAGCAAAATCAAGAACAAAAACCATAAGATTATCTAAATAGATGTAGAAAAAGTAGTTGACAAAATTCGACATGACTTCATGATAAAGACTCAAAAAATTAGGTATAGAAGGAAATTACCTCAACAGAATAAAAGCCATATATGACAAACCCACTGCCAATATCATCCTGAATGGGAAATAACTGAAAGTTTTCCTTTAAGAACAGGAGCAAGACAAAGATGCCTGCTCTTACCACTCCTATAGCATTTGAAGTATTTACCAGAGCAATTAGAGAAGAGAAAGAGATAAAGGACATCCAGACTCAAAAAGACGAAGTCAAATTGTCCCTGTTTGCAGATGACATGATCCTATATATAGAAAACCTGAAGCCCTACCAAAAAACTCTTAGAGCTGATAAACAATTTCAGTAATGTTGCAGGATATAAAATCAATATACAAAAATCAGTAGGGTTTTTATACTCCAACCACAGACTGACAGAAAAAGAAATTGAAAAAGCAAGTTCATTTACAATAGTCACCAAAAAAATAAAATGCCTTGGAATCAATTTAACGAAGGAGGTGAAAGATCTCTACAATAAGAACTACAAATCACTGCTAAAAGAAATTAAATAGGACACCAAAAGATGGAAAGATATTCATTATTCATGTATTGGAAGAACCAACATAGTGAAAGTTTCCATACGGCCCAAAATCAGTACAGATTCAATGAAATCCTTATCAAAATACCAATGACATTCTTCACAGAAATAGAAAAATACAATTCTAACATTTGTATGGAACAACAAAAGACCCTGAATAGCCAGAGCAATCTTGAGCAAAAAAAACAAATAAAGCTGGAGACATTACACTTTCTGACTTTAAATTATATTATAAAGCTCTAGTAACCAAAGCATCATGGTACGGGTATAAAAACAGACACTAAGACCAATGGAACAGAATAGAAAACCCAGAAATCAACTCACATACTTACAGCCAACTTACCTTCAACAAGGGCACCAAGAACATACAATGCAGAAAGGACAGCCTCTTCAATAAATGGTGCTGGGAAGAAAAACTATATATCCATATGTAGAAGAATCAAACTAGATTTGTACTTCTTACCATATACTAAAATCAACTCAAAATGGATTAAAGATTTAAATATAAGACTTGAAACTTTAAAACTCCTTGAAGAAAACATAAGGGAAATACTCCAGGTTGTAGGACTGGACAAAGACTTTATGAAGAAGACCCCCAAATCATAGACAACAAAAGAAAAAATAAATAAATTATATCAAACTAAAAAGTTTCTGCACAGCAAAGGAAACAATCAACAGAGTAAGAAGACAACCTACAGAATGGGAAAAAATATTTGTAAACTATGCAGCCAACAAGGGATTAATGCTCAGAATATCCAAGGAACTCAAGTAACTATACAGTAAAAAAAAATAATAATAATTCAATTAAAAACTAGGCAAAGGAGTTGAATAGATATGTCTCAAAGGAGGACATACAAATGCCAATAGATTTATGAAAAATGCTCACTCTAATCATCAGGGAAATGCAAGTCAACACCACTTTAAGATATCATCTCACCCCAGTTATACTGGCTATTATAAAAAAGACAAAGCTAACAAACTGTGGTGGGGAAACTGAGAAAGAGGAACCCTTCTACACTGTTGGTGGGATATAAATTAGTACAGACATTATGATGAACAGTATGGAGGTTTTCTTAAACAACTATAGTGGGAACTACCACACAACCTAGCAATCCCACTACTGCGTATACGTATACCCAAAAGAATGGAAATCATGTCAAAGGGATCCCTGTACTCCTGTGTTTATCACACCCTTATTTACAGTAGCCAACCTTAATATCTATCAATGGATAACTGGATAAGGAAAATGTGGTGTATATACTCAACCATAAAAAAAAAAAAAGAAATTTTGCCACTTGCAGCAACATGGATAAGCCTGGAGAAAATTATGTTAAGTGAAACAGCCCAGGCACAGAAAAAGAAATACTGCATGTCCTCACTCATAAGTGGGAGCTGAATTCATAAATAAGTAAACAAACAATAAAGAGAGAAAGAGAGAGAGAGAAGAGAATGAAACAGAGAGGAGAAAGAGAGAGAAAAAAGAGAAAGAGAGAGAGGAGAAAGGAAGGAAGGAAGGAAGGAAGGAAGGAAGGAAGGAAGGAAGGAAGGAAGGAAGGAAGGAAGGAAGGAAGGAAGGAAGGAAGGAAG
>NW_007728100.1:126675-136533 GCF_000696425.1 Galeopterus variegatus | reverse complement strand
AGAAAGAAAGAAAGAAAGAAAGAAAGAAAGAAAGAAAGAAAGAAAGAAAGAAAGAAAGAAAGAAAGAAAGAAAGAAAGAAAGAAAGAAAGAAAGAAAGAAAGAAAGAAAGAAAGAAAGAAAGAAAGAAAGAAAGAAAGAAAGAAAGAAAGAAAGAAAGAAAGAAAGAAAGAAAGAAAGAAAGAAAGAAAGAAAGAAAGAAAGAAAGAAAGAAAGAAAGAAAGAAAGAAAGAAAGAAAGAAAGAAAGAAAGAAAGAAAGAAAGAAAGAAAGAAAGAAAGAAAGAAAGAAAGAAAGAAAGAAAGAAAGAAAGAAAGAAAGAAAGAAAGAAAGAAAGAAAGAAAGAAAGAAAGAAAGAAAGAAAGAAAGAAAGAAAGAAAGAAAGAAAGAAAGAAAGAAAGAAAGAAAGAAAGAAAGAAAGAAAGAAAGAAAAGAAAAGACAAAACAACAATCACAATAAAACACTGAACTTTTAGGAGAGAACAGAACTGTGGTACTAAAGGTGGAAAGGGGAAGGGAGAGGGGGAAAGGGGGAGGGGCTAGTGACAAATTAATGAGAAGTTGGTTGACAGATAACAGAGAATGATTACATATTCTAATGATGAATAACCTAACTATCCTGATTTGATCATCACACATTGTACACAACTATTGATAGTCAACTTTGTACCCCACAAATATGTAAAATCAATTATGCTTCAATAAAATATGAAAAATTTTGTGCTTTAAAAGAAACCATTATGAAAATGAAAAGATAACAGAATGGGAGAAACTATTTTCAAATAGTAAAACTGATTAGGGACTTGTATCTATAATATATAAAGAAGACTTACAACTTAATAACAAAGACAAATAATCCAATTTAAAAATGGGTAAAGAATCTGAATAGACCTTTCTTCAGGAAGATAGACACATGGCCAATAAGCACAAGAAATGATACTCAGCATCATTAGTTATCAGGGAAATAAAAATCAAAACCACAGTGAGATACTTCTTCACACCCATTAGCATGGCTAGGATTAAAAAGTCAGATAATTATAAGTGTTGACAAGGATGTGGAGAAATTGGATCCATCATACATTGCTGGTGGGAATATAAAATAGTTCAGACACTGGAAAACAGGCCAGAAGTCCTTCAAATGATTAAATACAGAATTACGTTTTGAGCCAGCAATTCCATTCCTAGGTGTATATATCTAAGAATAATTAAAGCATTTGTCCACACATAAGCTTGTATACAAATGTTCATAGAAGCATTATTTGTAATGGTGAAGAGGTAGAAAGAACCCAAGTGTCCATTAACTGATAAATGGGTAAGCAAAAACAGCAAATAGTATTCAGCCATAAATAGGAATAAAGAAGTACGTACTGCAGTTTGGGTGAACCTTGAAAACATTATGCTAAGTGAAAGAAACCAGTTACAAAAGTCCACATATTATATGATTCTATTCTTATGAATTTCAGTAATAGGAAAATCTATGGATATAAAAAGTAGATTATTGGTTGCTTAGAGAGGGGAGAGGGCTGATAACTAAAGAGTGGTAGCTAAAAGGTTCTTCTTGACATGATGAAATATTCTGAAACTGACTGTTGTTATGTTTGCCCATATCTATGGATACACTAAAAAACTGTGAATTACATACTTTAATAAGAGATTTTTATGTTATGTGAATTATATCTCAATCAAGCTATTTTAAAAAAGAAAAAAACATATAAATAAAATCTTGAGAAAAAATTGAGGGTATTTAATATGAAGAAAAAATGATAAAGCAACACTATTTAACGCTATTTACTATAAAGAGCAGAGATCCTAGCATCTGAAATGGGCTCTGATGTGAACTCCCCTGATCACTAGCTCTACAACTTTAACAACCTGAGGCTGTTTCCTCATTTGGATAATAGAGGTATCATCACCTAATTTAAAAGCTGCTTTTAGAATTAGTTGGGAAAATTGTGAATATTGTTTGCACAGTGCCTGGCATGCAGCAAGTTCTCCAGCCATGTGTTAATTTCCAGTTTCACCCCCCTGTTCTATGATAATGGCTATGGTATCACATGCATGGGAGTAACAACTTCTGCCTAGTAGAGTCTAGGAATGTTTGGAAGGGAAGAGCTCTGAGGTGAATTGAAGAATGCCACAGAGTTTACCAGCAGATGAAAGGTAAAGCAAAAGGGGCTTATTTCCCCTGGAGCAATGGGATGAAAATCTGTGGCAGGTATCCAAAGTTAAATATTTCAATTTTAGAAACAAGTAAACTGAGGCTTAGGAGGTGAGTGACAGGACCAAATTGCCACAATTGGTATGGGGCAGAGGTGAGGCATGACCACAGAACTTCTGACTCCACATCTGCAGCATCTTTGAAGTGAAAAATGAAACTGTAGTTTCCTATCGGAGTTTCCATAGGTAGAAACAGTTGTCATTCATGACCCAGAGCCTCCTGCTCTCCTAATTCTGAAGTTATCCCATTTCAGTCAGGATGAGTGGCCCTCGTTCTGCAGTCTCTCATAGATGCTGCTGCCATTTCCTCGGTGATACTGCAAGCCCAGATCAAGAACTAATTCAGTACTGAGCAAGACAAAAATATTCATGATCAGAATAAAATGTATTATTTAAGTAAAATATATTCAACTGTAGAAGGTGTAATAATAAATCCTGAGTGTTTTTAAACCATACACATCCTGAAAATGTCTTCAAGAATAAATCATTTTGGAAAAAAAAAATGACTAACTGAAACTCTTCAGAAAATCAGGGTTATTTCCAAATATTTTAGACAAGAAAGTGTATAGTTTCTGATGCATTTAGAGAGACAAGAAATGAAAATGTGTCAATATCAAATATTCATTGCAATATGTAATGCAAAGATTTCTTTTGCAGCGTAATATTGTAATTCCCCTCCTGTGACTACTCAAAATATAAAATTCTGCAGCAATTCCAAGAGAAGCTCCTTTATGATAAATAGATGATGCCCTGTGCTTGCCTTTGTAAAAGCACCTAATGGTAGTACTTCAGTTTTTATCCCTCCCTGCTATCATAAAAGCATATTTCAAATCTTTTTAGGCCAAAATGTTCAAAGACACCTAACATCTCGATGCAAACGTATTTAAAAATCATTCCCAGTAATACCAAGTGGTAAAGAAATCCCAAGCACAAGGTTACAAAAATATCTATACAAGTTTTTTGCAAGTTTATTTCACAACTTACATCCCCAGATGAATAGTGGCTATGATTGGACTTAATAGAATATTAAAAGTACATTATCCTTTACATATTCCAAACCTGTCACTTCAAAGATGCTGTCTGTATGCATTTTTCAGAAGGTTTTGTGCATGTGTGAGAGTGGGGAGGGGGGTGTATGATATTATCACATTTTTCTTGTCATTTCTTTATCCCTTTTATCCTTACTCTGATACGTATAGCATATAGTATTTAGAAATAAATTATATTTTAAGTATATGTTCATATTCTAAATTATATTTTAATATTGTATTTCAGTGGCATGTTATTCTTTCACATTATATTTAAAGGTTAAATTGGGTTCATCTGTAGTAGATGCTATTGTTGTCTGGCATAATCCCTTCTACTGGACCAATGTACCCGTTCTCTGCCTACTGTATGTTGTGGCTGCTGAAGACTCACAGCCCCCTCCCTTTTTGGAGAATTGTCCTTAGATGAATGGAGACGCCTCATGCTTGAAGTCACAATCCTCACTTACCTGGGAGGCCAATGACTGACTCATACATGCATTCCAAAGGCTGGCTTCCTTGTTGCAAGGCAAGGAAAACCTTTTGGTAAAATTTATGCTCCTTCATGAATGAGGCCAAGGTTAGACTTTACATGAGATGTCCCTGCTCAGTCTTTTCACTGTTCTTGTCCCACTTCCTTTCCTTCCCTCACAGATTGTTTTCTAAAAAGTAGCCTCTCAATAAATCACTTGTACCCAAATTCCTATCTCAATCTGTTTCTGGTGAAACTGACCTTAGTTATAATCCTTCTCTACCACATTTCTATTTACATGTATTTTTTTCAGTGCTCATTGAGACTATTCTGGGGCCAACAACTGCATTAAAGACTTCATTGAACCCCCAATCCTCACAACAATCCCATGAGGTAGGTGATATCTCCTTGTATCTTTCCATTCTCATGACACTTGAAATGGAGCTAGACAGTTTTCTTCTAACTAATATCACTGCCATTTATAGGATTTCATGCAGCTATCCTCTCAGAAAATATGTATCACATGTATAAAAGACATAAACATAACCTAAAACATAATATGATATTTTATAACATAAAAGTTTCTAAGATTTTTCCAATTACTAAGGATGAAGTCCTGAGTAAGACCCATTCCCTGCTCTCATGGAACGACTGGTGCCAGGGATGAGTGTAAGGGGGTGACTGTTATGGAGCAAATACGTGTATGAATTAATTAATTCTATTATATATTTGTGTCTGTGATAATTCCCCATCAGTAAAATCACAGGGCTGTCTGAAAACGTAAAATAGGGATCTGATGACAGCTGGAGAGATCAGGAAAATATACTTGGAGAATGTGATATTTAGGAGGAAACTTACGTGAGTAGGAATTATTCAGTGTAGAAGAGGAGCAAAAGAATTCCAGGAACAGAGATGTGAAATACCCAGAGGCAAAAGGGGATATGCAGGTACAAGCAACATGAACAAGAAGAAAAATGGCATGAACTGATGTCACAGTGATAAGCAGGTGCTCCAATCACACAAGGGCCTATGCAGAATGTTGGGCTTTTTAGGAACAATGAGATATTATCAAGTAGTTGTAAACAGGAATGTGACATGTTTAAATTACCAGTTGCTGCATAACTAACTATTCCAAAATGCAATGGCTTTAAAAAAAACTGCTTTTGGGGGGGATCATTATTCGGTGGATCAGGTCTTCTGGGCTCATTCTTGAGTGCATTCAGTGGCAGCTGGGTCTTATTCATAAGTCTTTGGCTTTGACATTGTTGGTTGGGAGTCTGATTTTCTTCCATGGCGTCTCGTCCATTCCATCTGGTTACTCAACTTTCAAGGACGCTATTCCACATGACTTCTCTATTGAGAAGACTGCTTGCACGTCTTTCCATGGAGTGGATGCAGCAAGAGAAGGTGGAAATCCAGAACTAACAGAGTTGCTTCCACAATACTGTCTTGATCAAAGCAAGTCTCATGGCAGCTCAAACTCAGGGAGTGTATAAACAACTTTACCTCTTAATGGGAGGTTTATCATGCAGGCACAGGGTTGGAAGGTCTTATTGGCAGCCATCTTTGCATAATTTATCATATACATAAAAAATCTGTTTTAAATTATTTTGGAAAACAAATGAATTAGAGGGTCCAGAAGAAATTAGTTATGAAATAGCATAATAATCCATCCTAGAGATAACAATGACTTTGTTTAACATGATGGTAGTAGAGACACAATGAAACAAACTGACTATAAATATAATTAGGAAGTAGAATCAGCAGCAGTTGATAAAAAAGATCAAATTTCACTTGAAAGATATATATATATATTTTTTAAATTGTATATATGTCTGTTTTTTTCTTGTGGGCCCCTAATAATATAACTGAATTTTTGAAGGTTGGAATTATACTAAATCACTCCATAACTAGAGGAAATTCTTAGATCTGGTAAGAATGTGAATTAGTGTTACTTAAAAAGGAAAATTTGAGACTATAAACCAAAAATCAAAGTACACATATATATTGACCCATCAATTTTCCTTTTAGTCCTGTCCTCAAAAATGCACTGCCCCCCCGCCCCCTCCCCCGCCTGCCATTATACACAGAATAGAATATACAAAGATGTTATTTAGGGCAGAATGTGCAATAGAAAACCAATGGAAATCAGCAAGAAAAACCCACCTTTAATAGAAGATTTGAAAAATAAGTTATACCACATTAATATTATGGAATATTCTTTAAGCTTTCATAGGAAGTAAATATATGTGACCTGTCATGAAAAGAAATCTATGACATATTTTAATAAAAATATAAGTTGCAAAATAGTTTGTAATGTGCATTTGCCTTTGTGGTGAATATTAATTGCTTTCACAGTATGTTGTTAGAAACTCATAAGTGATATGCTAAAAGAAGGTAATGAAGTTGAAAGAGGGATTCTACATTCTACCTTATGTATTGTTTGATTGCTTGGATTTTTAAAACTTATGAATATATAGTATTTGAAGTAAAATTATTTTGTGGAATCTTTTAAGCATCCTGATGTATATTCCTTGGATATATTAACTACTCTTGGTTCAAAATTTATTTTTCTCTAGTTTTAATAATTTCTAAATCTTGTATTAATCATTACAGAAATATTTCCTGTGAGTATATAGCTGGTGATACAGGAGAAAAGTTGGACAATATATATGACTTTATGAACAGGTTTGGGAAGCTAATACTCAGACCTGGAGTTCCCCAGTTCACTTCTATTTCCTGTTAATGAGATTACGCACCCAATAATTAACTTTGATTCAGGGTTCTCTTCTCCATTACCCAAAGCTAATTTAAAGGTATGAATTGCTTTTCCTCTCTATATTATGAGACAATAGGAAAGGTGGACCCTGTCCTTTAAAAAGCACTTGTAGTCTTCTTTCCAAACACATTTCAATTGATCTAGATATGTGTCAATGGAAATTTAATTGTTCCCAATTGCTTTGCTTTGTGAAAACTGTAAGTTCAACTATTTATTTTGTAGAACATCTTTCTTAACCATTGTCATGAAAACAGCCTCCTACTGAGCTCTCTTTTTTGGTAGGGGTACTGGACTTATTACTTAAGTGCATTTTATAGAAGACGTGTAAATCTTTGGGGAAAAAAAAAAACCAACAAAAACTATAGCAAAAAATAAAAATAAAAAACCTACATTGGAATTTTATTTGATATATTACATAATCAATAACTCTTGCCAGAGAAACATGTTTAGCTATGCCATGAAAGTTGGCCAGTAATGTTGAGTCTGATGCCTCAGACTCAACATTTTCAAAATTGAAAAATTTCAACTGATGTCTGAGGCATCAGACTCAACATTTTCAAAATTGAAAAATTTCAACTGATGTCTGAGGCATCAGACTCAACATTTTCAAAATTGAAAAATTTCAAGATGTTGATTGGATTGCCATTTTAATAGATGTTTTCACTGAATTCTGCTTTATCCAGGCTTTTTTGACCAATAATTTTTTCTTCAATGATTGAGGAGTATATATTGCAACCATTTCCTTAACAGTTCTAATTATTTGTTTGTTTGTTTACTTATTTATTTATTTCAGGGACTAAGTATGTTTCTTATTCTATGCTGTAAGACAAAAAGAAAATAAAGGTCAAGCATGGTGACTGAGTTTTGAGGCAGGGCAACTAACAAACAACAAAAGTAAGTATTTATCAAGTGTTAAACTATGATTCCAAAAATAAAGCCTGTATAAAGTAATTGATATGAATTCTTCAGGCAAGCATTCCCCAAAGTAATTTATTAGGTTTTATGAAAAATTATGCGCAAAAGAAAGCTCCATAAGTTTAATTTTTAGAAGAACTTGGATTAATAAAGTTAATTTATAGTAATTTATAGAATATAAAGGATCCTTTAATAAAGCAGTACACAGTACCTAAATGCTTGAGATAATTCTAGAAGGGGGTGTGCAGAACTTTTCAAACTCTGTAAATGCAGAAATCTTTTTCCACAGAGATTTTCTTGGAATCAGAATTTGAGAATCATAGGTAGGTAAATAAATAAAAAATAAAGAGATAAATTGGACTTCGGAATAAGTTTAAATAATAATGCTCTATCAAAACTTTCTAATTAAATCTTTACATAAGACAGACAAGCAAAAAATAAATAAGCAAACAAATAAAATAAAGCAATAGAAAACAATACTTCAATTGAAAGCATTTAACATTACATAAATCAATGGTCACTGATACATTTTTATATTACAAACTTAGTTTGAAATTCTGTATCAAGAATATTGGTACCTAATTTGTTGCTTCCTTTCCCTTTTCAAATGAAATTTCGGTTTCTCTCTCTACACTGGTTTCCAGAATACTTAAAATTACATTTCATATTAAATCACATTAACCTGATTTCCTTAGGAGACTTCACTTGACTCATCCTTCTTACGATGTTGGTCAGACTTTTTCACGTGTGTGTGCATGTATATACACCTGTTATATACATTTATATTGTAAGCCGCTATGACCATTTTTTATTCAGTGAGGTTAAAAATATAATTCAATCATTCAAAAATGAAGAATCTAAAATTCAGTCTACATAGTCATGAAACAATTATTTTAGTTATAATGTTATTTAACATTTGCCACACGTTTTGGCAGCAGAAACAGATTCCTCACAGAGCAATTGTGGGGGAACACATATTGGGAATCCCAACTTTAAGGATATTCAACTCTAGGTAGCAGAATGTAGCCCTCAAGCAGTTGAAGGAGGAAACTAGGCCACTAAAATATATTCTCTTACTGGCCCTTTCATGTTAAATGAAACAGATGAAATGAGTAAACATGCTCCCTATTCATTTAAGGCATTAAGAAGTGAAACAAAAAAAGCCATCATAAAATTTCAGTACTGCAATAAGATAACATTGAAAAGGGCTCTTGCTTGAATCAAGGAGAAATGTTCTGATATGGGATCAGAAAAACCATCACCCTGTCTGCTTTTTTGCTGACACCACCACATTGTTTAGCATCGTTATTTCAGGACAGGTTGAACTTAAAACTTCCATATTGAGAGTTGGAGCTCCAGAGTAAGAAACTTTATCATTTTGACACTAGAGAGGAGTTAATTAAGTAAAGTAGATAAATTTTCTAAAGTAAATAAAAGAAATGTTAGAGAATATAATAAAATTTTAAAATCTCTGATTGATGATAGGGTTTAGGACATAATATCCCCAAACATGGTACGTTGCTATATTGAATATTTTAAGCTGAAGAAATTTGAGTCCCTAGCCAGCTTCCCCATCCAACCCCAATATTCTCCTTAAGCCTTCTCCAGGCTGGCAAGTGAGTGCAGATCAGTGAATATTCATGGAGGAAGCAACTGGCTCTGCCCAAACTCCTCAGCAGAACAGAAACTCAACCAAGCCCTAGTGCTTTCTTTAAGCCTTCCCCAGACTGTCAGGCAAGTACAGGTCAGTGATTGTGAAAGGAGCTTCTGGACCCACTCAGCCCCAGCAACTGAACACTGACCCAACAAAGCCTTGGTGCTCTGCTTAATGCTACCCTAGCCTGTATCTATCACTCACTGCCAAAGATCACCTGCAAAGATTGGAAGAGGTGGTCATTTCCTCAAAAGCACAGGCAACAATGCAAGGACATTGAATTATGGGAAATCAGAAAATATGACACCACCAAAAGAAACTATTGTGAGGCACCCTCCCATAAGAAATGCACTTGCATGCCACTCGTGCAGAAAAGGGCAGTTTATTCACTCCAGCTGACCAGCCTCCATCTCCCAAGGTGCAACCAAGGAAGAGTGGCCTCAGGCTTTGGTCTTGTGGGGTTTTTAAAGGCAAAAATTACATCCCAGTGGCACACGGGTTTGTCCAGGTGCACAAAGCAAGCTAGGGAGCTAGGTCACAGAGGCTGAGAATGAACCATTCGAGCAATCAAGCATACAAGTTTTCATTGTGTACGGTTCCTTTTCCCATGTAATAATTCACTGTGTATGGCTCCTGTTTTTATGCAATTGTTTTTTGTTTCTATGAGAAGGTCAATGGTTTCTCATGCAAGAGAGGGGGCAGTCTGCAGGTCAGACAGGGGGCAAAATTGGCTCCTGTTTTTATGCAATTGTTTTTTGTTTCTATGAGAAGGTCAATGGTTTCTCATGCAGGAGAGGGG
>NW_007728100.1:121786-126487 GCF_000696425.1 Galeopterus variegatus | reverse complement strand
GAGAGGGGGCAGTCTGCAGGTCAGACAGGGGGCAAAATGGTTAAGCAAGCAATTCTACAGAAGCAGATAGCATACGTTATGAGGGTGTAGGGAGCTCTATTTCAAAACTAATAAAGTTCCAATAATTGACCCTGGAGAAGTGGAGATTTATAAAATAACTGAAAAAGATTTCTAAGTAATCAGAAAAAATAATTTTAAAAATAAAGAAGGCCAGTAGAAATTATGGGACACCATCAGAGAACCAACATTCACATAATACAGGGTATAGTGGAGAAAAGGGAGAAAAAGGCCCTCAAAGCATACTTAAGGAAATAATGGCAGAAAAATTCTAAAATCTGAACAAAGATTGCAACATCCAGACACAGGAAGTTGAGATGTCTCCAACCAAATTCAACATAAAGTGGAGTTCACCAAGATACATCATCATCAAATTATTAAAAATCAAACCTAAAAAAGACCCCGAAAGAAGCAAAAGTTAAGAAACATATTACATTGAAGGCAAACCACTATCAGCAGATTTCTCAGTAAAGACCTTGCAGGCCAAAAGAGAGTGGATGATATATTCAAAGTGCTGAAGAAAAAAACTACCAACCAATAATACTTTATTCAGAATATCAGCCAGTAGAACAGAAAAGAAAGACCATAAATAAATTCACACATTTATGGTCAATTGATTTTTTACAAAGTTGCTAAGAACACTGAATGAGGAAAGGCTAGTTTCTTTAGTAAATGGTGCTGGAAAACTGGTTTTCCACATGTGGAAGAATAAAATTGGATTCTTATCTCACACCATATTCAAAAATCAGCTCAAATGAATTAAAGAATTAAATATAAGACCTGATATTATAAAACTACTAAAAAAATTAGGTGATAAACTTCACGACATTGGAGCTGGGCAACAATTTTTTAGATATGACCCTGAAAGCACAGGCAACAAAAGCAAAAATAGAGAAATAGATTGTATCAAACTAAAAAGCTTCTGCACAGCAAAGGAAATAATTAACAAAATGAAGATATAACCCAAAAAATGGGAGAAAATATTTGCAAAACATATATCTGATAAGGGAGACGTTAATATTCAATGTACAAAACGAACAATTTAATAGCAAGAAAACAAATAATCTGATTAAAAAATATGCAAAAAAATTGAATAGACTTTTCTTAAAAAAAGACATACAAATGGCCAACAGATAAATGAGAAAAGACTCAGCATCACTAATCATTATGGAAATGCAAATTAAAACTACAATAAGATGTCATGTTATACCTGTTAAAAGGGATTTTATCAAAAAGATAAAGGAAAAGTATTGATGAGTACATGGAGAATAGAAAACTCTTCTACATTGTTGGTGGGAATGTAAATTAGTACAGTCATTCTGGAAAACATTATGGAAGTTCTTCAATGAACTACAAATAGAACTACCATGTGATCCAGCAATCTCTCCTTTGAGTATATATTTGAAGGAATTGAAAACAGTATATTGAAGACATATCTGCACACTCATATTTATTGCAGAATTATTCACAATAGCCAAAATATGGAATTAACCTAAGTGTCCATCAACAGATGAATTGATAAAGAAAATTTGATATATAAGGAGACTTCACAAAATTCATGGAAACATTCACACTATCTTTTAATTCTATTTCTCCATGAACTTTTTGAAGCACCTTTGTGTATTCACAAGGGAATACTATTCAGCTTTTAAAAAGAAGGAAATGCAGTCATTTGTGATAATGTGGTTGGAACTGGAGGACATTATGCTAAGTGAAATAATCCGGGTATGAAATGACAAATACTGCATGATCTCACTTCTAAGGATCTAAAAATGTTCAATATAAAAGTAGACAGTAGAATGATAGCTACCAGAGACTGGGGTGGGGGAAGGCAGATGGAAGGGAATGGGGAGTTGTTGGTCAAAGGGTACAAAGTTTCAGATAGACAGGAAGAGTAAGTTTTGAGATCTGTGGCACAGCCAGGTATAGTCAATAACAATGTATTGACTATTTCAAAATATCTAAGAATATAAATTTCAAATGTCTTTACACAAAAAATGGTGTGAGTTTATGGATATCTGTTAATTAGCTTGATTTAATCATTCCACGTTGTACATCATACATATACAATTATGATATGTCATTTGTTGCTTTGCCTCCCACAGATTTGTCACCCCTTTCCCCCCAGGTGATGGAGCCACCAAAAATTACTCAAAGCCCATCTCTTCTGAGCAGTGAGAAGCCCCAAAAAGGGTTTAGTCTCCTGGAATCCTCAAGAGAGAGGCATTCCTTCCATTTGGGAAATTAACCATGAATTGGGGTTCTCTTCCCACATTTATTCTCCAGACCAGGAAGTTACAGAAGAGAACATAGGTGGGGATTTTGCTAAGTAGAGTTTACAAGTTTAACAATAGAAGCTGTTAACATTCAGTAAGACAAGCAAGGTGACCTTCCATAATGCAATTTGCAACAAAAGCTTGATTTTAGCAAACATTCTCTTCTTACAACAATTTCCCAGTATCTTTACATATCAATCAGTAACCTGTCTGTTTCTGAGCCAGCAACCTTGCTGTGTTACAATTCTTTATCTTACAACAGAGATTATAGCCTGGGGAAAATTTCCTGTCCTTTGCAAGGTCAATATTTGAAACTGCAAGGCTTTGGAAAACCAGGCCCTGTGAAGTACATTTGCTTTATGCAGACTCCACAGTCATTTAAAAATAATATTAATAAAAAAATATATAAAATGCTTAGTAATAAATTTAACAAAATACTGGCATGATCACTCCACTGGCAAATATAAAAAACTTGCTGAGAGAAATTTAATAAAATAAATAAATGGAGAGATATACCATGTTTACACATTGGATAACTCTAGCAGAATTATAAACTCAGGCTAATTAAAAAAATAGATTCAGAAAAAATATTTGCAAGCCATATATCTTATTAAGAACTGTTATCAAGATACAAAATGTTTTCTAAAACTAAATAACAAAAAAAGTAAATAAATTGAAAAAAACATAAACAGTCACTTCACTAGAGAAGTTAGCTTATAAAAAGTTGTTCAATGTTGTTCAATTTATTAGGGAAATACCAATTAAAGCCAAAATGAGGGACTAACACACACACACACACACGTTTATATATATATATATTTTATATATGTGTAAGTTTATATCTATATAAAGTTTTATTTGGACATGGATTATTGGTTGCAATGTAAAATAGTTCAACTACTGTGGAAAAACAAAACAACAACAACAAAAAACACCTGGCTGCTTCTTATAACACTAAATGTTGATACCTACTCCATGACCCTGTGTTTCTGCTCCTAGGTACTTCCCCCAACAGAAATGGGACATGTATTCACAAAAAGACTTGCACAAGAATGCTCATAATGGTTTTACTCTTAATAACAAAAAATGGGAAACAGCCACAGGACCATCAATAGAAGAATGGAAATAAAACTGTTATATATTTACACATTGGGATGTTCTTCTGTAATAAAAGGAAACTAACCACCCGTGTAAAGGACCACAAGGATGATTATCAATAATAAGCTGAGTGAAAAGAAACCTCATATAGAAGAGTACATACTGTATTTATATAAAGCTCTAGAACATAGAAAATTAATCTATGGTGGATAAACTCAGGACAGTAGTTATCTCTGGGAGGGTGATTGAGGGATTAACTGGGAATTGGCATGAGAGAATTTTCTATTACAATGTTATCTCTGGGAGGGTGATTGAGGGATTAACTGGGAATTGGCATGAGAGAATTTTCTATTATGTTATTTCTAAATAACATACTATATTTTGAATGAAATTTGCGTTACACAAGTCTGCATTTGTCAAAATGCTGTGAATGTATTTTTAAAGTTGTGAATTTTAATATATATAAATTTTACCTCAAAAGAAAACAGATCACTGTAAAAAACAAACAAACAAACAAACAAAACCTGAACTCTATAATATTTAGGGGGTAAAAGACTGATATATGAAATTTACTGTGAAATGAGTCAGAAAAAACAAGGTGGACTAGTGGATGGATTGATAGATAAATATGTGACAAACCACATTCAGTCTATTAATTTCCTTGGGCTGCCATAGTAAAGTACCATATAATGTGTGGGTTAAAGAATAGAAATTACTGTCTCACAGTTCTGCAGGCTAGAAGTCTAAAATCAATGGGTCAGCAGGTTGGCTCCTTCTGAGGGCTCTGAGGGAGAATCTGATCTATATCTGTCTTCTAGATTCTGGTGTTTTGCTGGCAAACTTTGGCATTCTATGGCTTGTAGATGTATCACTAGGATCTCTGCCCTAATGTTCACATAGCATTCCTCCACTGTTTCTGTCTCTTCACATAAAGTTCTTTTTATAAGGTCAGCAGTCATATTGGATTAGGGGTCCACCCTACTCGAGTATGATTTCGTCTTAACTAATTACATCCGCAGTGACCCTAGTTCCAAAAGAGGCTACATTCTGAGGTTATCAGGGCTAGGACTTCAACTTGTTTTGATAGGGGCAGAGACATAATTCAACCTATCAAATCTAGTAAAATATTAGTCATAGAATCTAGGTGGTACATATATAGATTTTCACTATAAAATTACTTAAATTTTGCTGTAAACTTAAAAATTTTCATGATGATTTATTTTTTAAATATTACTATTTGAAAGGAAGAGGGAAGAATAATTAGATATTA
>NW_007728100.1:119091-120257 GCF_000696425.1 Galeopterus variegatus | reverse complement strand
AGCACAGCAAGCCAGGAAAAACAAAGCCCCAATTGTCCCTGCTCGAGCTTCCTTGAAGAGCAGAGCAGAGGTTCTATGCAGAGGGGCAAAGTGATAAAAAGAGGCTGCCCACTTCACCTTCCACTCAGGCCCACTTGTAGAGAAGTGTTACTACTCCAGTAAAAGTGGGTCCATTCTTCCCGCTGCAGTGCAGTGTCATGTGGGTTATACTGAAGGAAAAAGCCAGGTCATAAGTGCATAGAGCTCCAAAGCTCTGCCTGAGGGAACTCACTTCATTTGAAGCAGTGAAAAAGAGAACTCCATGCCTAAGAGCATTGTCAACAACAATGGAGATTTTAGTGGACAGCAATTAAGAGAAAGCTTGTATATTTGATACAAGCAAATCAGCAGAGGAGTCAGAAGTTTAATAGAAAGAACCAGGGAAAGTGACAGCTAAGAAAAGCCCTGGGATTACAGACAGCTCTGGGTGTCAGTAAAGCTCAATGTATAGGCTGTACCCATTCAGAGCAATCAGAAAATGTGTGGCAGAATTGAAAGCATTCTTCAGACCATCAACTCAGGACCAAATCTTCATTGGCATATGCTCTATCAAACACTGGCTATGCAGTGAGATACTCTGACCCAGGGTTAATTCCTAGAAAGCCAGGCATAAAATTAATGTCACGGTCATCACTGGATGCCTGGTATACTGTGCGTATGCCTAGGCCGTGCCTTCTCAAGAGTGATGAGAGAGGAAACTTCCAAGAAATTAGTCCCTGCCTGAATGGGGAAGAAAAAGGCAAACTATCTAGTTTGTGGTAGCTAGCGTGTGATGGCTAGTGTGTGATGGCTGTGTGAAATCCACACACATATCCATCATAAAGCATAAAGATCTAACTGACTAAGAGAGTCTAAACATAATTTTTAACCAATAAGTGTCTTAAACCAAAAGTAAATACTAGGTGGCTGAGCTAAAGAATAAAAACAAGGGAAAAAATAAGAGCAGGGACATAAGAGGGTACACGCTGGGAGAGAAATAGATGTCACACAGTTTAGCCAAGTTGCTAAACAAATAAGCAAAGACCAAGCAACAAACTATAAAAATCATTCATTATGAGGAATGGAGGAATCAGTATTCAGACGTGATATAATATATTCTCTAAAATGTCCAATTTTCCGTAAAAAAA
>NW_007728100.1:105778-118690 GCF_000696425.1 Galeopterus variegatus | reverse complement strand
AAAAAAATTGCCAAATTTTTAAAGAAAAGGGAAAATGTGACCCAAATAGGAAATAAAATTAAAGGAAAATGACTTGTAGGTGCCTAAATGGTGGATCTCACAGACAAAGATTTCTAAGTAGCTATTATAAATACATTCAGGAAACTAAATAAAACAATTTTTATAAAATTAAGGATTGTTAAGATAACACTCTCTCATGAATAGAGAATATAAATAAAGAGATATAAATTATTAAAAATAAAATGTTAAATGGAAATTCTGAAGTAAAATAGTGTAGTCACATGAATGAAATATTGACTAGAGAAGCTCAACAAAAGATTTAAACCAGCAGAAAAATAAAAATCATTGAATCTGAAAAAAAATCAATAGAGATTATGTAATCTGAAGAAGAGATAGAAAAATAAATGAAAAGAAAGGAACAGTCTCAGAGATTTATGGGGTACCATTAAATGCAACACCATATACATTAATGAGAGTATCAGAAGAAAGCAGAGAGGGAATAAGGCAGAAAATCATTTGAAAAAATAATGACTGAACACTTACTAAACTGGATCAAAACATTAATCTACACATCCAAAAAGCTCAACAGATTTTAAGTTGGATAAACAGAAAGAGATTTATGCCCAGGAACATCATAGTCAAAATGCTGACAAACAAAGAAAAAGAGAAAATGTTGAAAGTGGCAAGAGAAAAACAACTCATCAAGCACAAAGGAATAACAATAAGGTTAACAGTATTCTTTTCAAAAACAATGAAATGGAGATGGCAGTGGAACAACACATTCAACATGCTAAAAGCAAAAACAACAACAAAAATGAAAAAAAATCCCCAAAATTACCAACTAAGAATCTCATATCCAGCAAAACTATCTTTCAAAAATGAAGGTAAAGATATGAGAGAATTTGTTGCTATGAGACTTACTTTACAAGAAATACTGAAGGAAATTCTTCAAAGTGAAAGCAAGATTATCAGACAGTAATTCAAATCATATAAAAACAAGCAGTGCCAGTAAAGGAAATAATGTAGAAAATAATGAAAGACAGTATAATTGTGTATTTCTTCTTCATTCTCTTGAGTGATTTAAAAAGCAATGCCATACACATACAAAAATGCAATATATTTTGCAAAAATAGCCCAAGGGAGGCTGATGGTAACAAACTGTATTGCAGTAAGAAAATGACTCCAGATTCAAACCCCAAAAGAAAGGAAGAGAAACTTTCTACACACTAAAATGTTTCTATACACTAGCAAAAGGAAATAGGAAAACAATTCCACTCACAATATCGTCAAAGAGAAAAAAAATACTTAGGAATTAACTGAAACAAGGAGGGAAAAGACTTGTACTCTGAAAACTAGAAAACTCTTTAAAGAAAAATAATTTTAAAAGGCACAAATAAATGAAAAGATATCTGTGATTATGAATTGGACAACTTAATATGAAAATGTCCATTCTCTTAACTTCTTTCAAAACCATAATTTTAAATTAATAATTATAACAATGTATTGCAATGTTTGCAATTTATATAGAGGTAATGTTATAGCAGCAATATAATTTTTAAAAAGGTGAAAAAATTGAATTATATTAAATTTTCTAAATGTTCCTGGTACTAAATCAGTATAAATCAGAAGTAAATTCTAATAAGTTGAGATGTATATTGTAAATTCTAGAGCAACTAATGATAAAATAACTCAAAAATATAATTAGAAATAATCAAAAGAATTAAAATGTTATACTAGAGGCAGGACTTCTGGCATGATAGTGTAAAGGGACTCCATGGACATGCTACCCAGAAAAATTGGTGAAAAACATAATAAAACATCTATGTGAAGTGCGTAGAAATGGTACTAAGGTAATAATACAAATAAAGAAACATTTACTCAAGAAATTTAACTATAATTCAGCATGATCAGTGAGAGTCTGTGGTATTTGAATACAGACCCACTCCCTCCTTCTCTCCCAATTTAGGAAGACAGAAATCCACTTCAGGCTGGGATAGTCAAGAACACAGGTTTCTTTATCTCCCAGCTCCTTGTCTATCCTTACAGGAAGGAAAGAACAACAGCATTTCTAATCCTTCCCCTAGCTACTTATAGGTGGCCATCAGGTTGTTGAGGCTAAGTTCAAGGCAAGTGTAGGTCAGGAGTTGGGGGTTCCCTTCTTCAATCTAGCCCCCGCTTGCAGAATGAAGGATCTGCCTTGGGTGTGGCACTAATAATACTGGGGCCTTGATTGTTCTTGCCTCTGTTCTTAAGAAAGTGGTTTCATACCAGGAGAAACAAGCAGAGAAGACTTGAGGCTACTATCCATCTCCCTTTACTGAGCCATCAACACCTAAAGCAGAGGTGCCACTCAGAGAGCATGGGCCGTTGTATAGAGTGCCAACTCCACTGCGATGACTCAGGGATTTTTGCCTTGTGGGTAGAAGCAAAGAAACTTGGAAAGAGATGGCTGATAAGAGCAAGCCTGAGGTCAGAATAAATCTTAAAAATTGAGCTCCTTGGATTAGTCTTTAGAACAATTTAGGTCCCAGAGCATTTTTGAGAACAATACAGAAATCAATTGACAATTAGTGGAGCTTAATACCAGTGAGTGTGGTCAAGGAAAAGAGACAACCAGAGATAGCCCTGCAGAAACCACTGTCATATCCAAGGCTTTGCTCTCTGTAGATAACATCAGAGCCTTAACATTGCAAGGGGCAAATAAACTTCACTAAAATAATCCAGCCTGTCATGGAACAAATAAATAAGCAAACAACAATAACAATCCCAGGGCAGGGATGGGGGAAAGTACCAAGAGTTGCTACAATATGTTGTTTAAAAAGTCCAGTTTCCAGCAAATGTAATGAGACAGGAAAGCATGATTTATACATCAGAAAATACCAGGTAAAAGAAATGCCAGTGAGAGTGAACAGATGCCACATTTAACAAATACTTCAAGTAGTCATTATACATATGTTCAAGAAAATTAACAAAAAAATTCTATTTTCAATAACATCAGAAAGAATAAAATATTTAGAATTAAATCTAAAAACAAGAGTTCAAAACTTATGCTCTGAATACAACAAAATATTGTTGAAAGTGTTGACCTAAAGAGAAACAGAGGACAAATACATACAGCAAAGATTATTAGCCAATAGGGCAATTATGAACAAGGAAACACATAGTCGGGACACTCTGAGAAATGCATTCTGAAGAGGGCCAACAGAGTTTAGCATTTTATAATCACAAGAAGGGAGAAGGATCAAAGGAGAGAGAGAGAGAGAAGAGCAGCCCTGCCTAATTACTCCATCAGGTTTTCTACTGGTTATACATGATGTATAGATTTGGGATTGTTAGTAGGTTACATTCTACATGCAGAGATCTAGGTTAAGGATCACAGGAAGCATTCCAGGCTACTTTATGGCTTTCTGGTGCCATGCTGTCTGCTTCTAAGTAAAAATGGACTTATGATAACGTTTTGGAGGACAGGTGGACACTACTACTGACTTATCCCAAATCTCCTAAGGTGGTATAATGTAGCTGACCTGGTCAGCGCATATTTTTTGGTTGTAAAAGAAATCAAAAAAGATCTAAATGACTAAAAAAAAAAAATCCCATGTTCATGTATCAGAAGACTTAATATTTTTAAAATAGCAATGCTTTCAAATCAATCTGTAGATTCAATGTATTTACCATCAGAATCCCAGCTAATTACTTTGTAGAAATTGACAAGCTGATTCTAAAATTCATATGGAATTGCAAGAGACCCAGAAAGGCCAAAACAGTCTTTAAAAAGAACCAAATAGGAGCCGGCCCGGTGGCACACTGGATAAGTGTGCCGCTTGGGAAGCGCGGCGGCGCTCCCGCCCGAGGGTTCGGATCCCACATACAGACCGGTTCCCACTCACTGGCTGAGCGAGGCGCAGGGGCAACGCCGAGGCTTGCAATCCGTTGCCGGTCCCCGGTCCGAGGGTTGCGATCTGTTGCCGGACACGGAAAAAGACAAAAGACAAAAAAAAAAAAAAAGAACCAAATAGAAAGACTCACACTTTCTAATAACTGAGGGTTGCTATCTGTTGCCGGACACGGAAAAAGACAAAAGACAAAAAAAAAAAAAAAAGAACCAAATAGAAAGACTCATACTTTCTAATTTGAAAACACACTGTGAAGTATTGGTATCGAGATACTGTAATGCAAGCATAAGGATAAAGATGTAGGCCAATAGTACTGAGAGTCTGGAAATAAACCCATATGGCCAACTGATTTTTAATAAGCGTTCATAGACCATTCAATGGGCAAAGAATACTCTTTTCAACAAAGAATGGTCAGACAATCAGGTATCCAAATGCAAAAAAATTCAGTTGGATCCTTACTTCGTACCATTTAAAAAAGTAAAATGGGTCAAAAATTTAAACATAAGAGTTAAAATTTTTAAATCCTTAGAAACAAACTCAGAAGTAAATCTTTATAACCTGAAATTTGTTGATAGACTACAATATATGACTCCAAAAGCACAAACAAGAAAAGTAAAAGTAGATAAATCGGACCTCATCAAAATTAAAAATTTCTGTGAATTGGAAGACACTATGAAGAAAGTGAAGACAGCACACAAATGGAAAAAAAAAATATTTGCAAACTATATATCTGATAATGATTTATACTCAAAATATATAAAGAAAACTTGCAACTCAACAACAAAAAGACAACCCAATTAAAAAATGGGCAAATAACTTGAATAGACATTTTTCAAAAGGAAACTATACAAATGACCAACAAGCACATGAAAAGATATTAAACAGCATTACTTATAAGGGACATAAAAATTAAAATCACAATGGGATATTACTTCATACCCACTAGAACTGCACTAATAATAATAATACCAATAAGAATAACAAATAGGAAATAAGTGTTTGTGAGAATTTCTAGAAGTTGGAATCCTACTACATTGCTATTTGGAACGTAAAATGGTGCAGCTGCTGTGGAAGACATTTTGGTAGTTCCTCAAAAGCTGAACAAATGACCAAGCAATTCCACTCCTATGTATATATCCCAAATTATTAAAAGTGGGTGTTCAAACTAAAACTTACACATAAAATTCTTATAGCAGCACTATTCACAACAGCCAAAAAGTAGAAACAACTCAAATGTTCATAAGTGGATGAATAGATAAAATATGGCATATCATAAAAACTAATATTATTTGATTATTAAAAAAATGAAGTACTGAGAAAAAAGAGAAAGGCTTTGAAAAAGTATTTGCAAAAGACATCTGATAAAGAAATGTTATCCAAAATATATGAAGAACTTTTAAAACTCGATAAGAAAACAAACAACTCAATTAACAAATGGGCTTAATATCAGAACAAATGCCTCACCAGATGTAAACATGGTAAATAAGCATATAAAGTGCTGATAAACATTATATATAATCAGGGCAATGCAAATTAAAACATCAGTGAGGTACCACTGCTTACCTAGAGTAAACCCTGGTGTACACCATGGACTCTGGATGATAACCATGTGTTGATGTAAGTTCATCACTTGTAACACAGAAAATGCTTTGATGGGGATATTGACAATGGAGAAGGCTACACGTGTGGGGTGATAGGAGTATACTGGAAATCTCTGGACCTTCCATTTGATTTTGCCATGAACCTAAAACTGCTCTAAAAGTAGTCTATTAAAAAATAAAGTGTTGATACATGATACAATATAGATAAAACTTGAAACACTACAACAACGTTTTAAAAAATGAATATTTAGGTATAAATTTATCCAAAAAAGTGTAACACTTGCACATGGAAAAGTACAAAATATTACTCAAAATAATTAAAGAAAATCTAAATAAATAGATAGACATCCCATGTTTATGAATCAGAAATCTTAGTATTTTTAAGATAGCAATACTTCCCAAATTCATGTACAAATTTAACACAATGCCTATCAAACTGAAGCTCTTTTTTTTCCTGCAGAAATTAATAAGATTATCTCAAAAGAAATATAGAAATGCAAGGGCTCTAGAAGAATCTTGAAAATAATAAGCTTGTAGAGCTAACACTTCCTAATTCCCAAATTTACCACAAAGCTACAGTAATTAATATATGGTGATATTGCAACAGCATAGACATATGCATCCATGAAATGAGATTGTGAGTCTAGAAATAAACCTATACACTTGTTTATGGTCAATATATTTTGAAAAGGGTATCAAGATAATTAAATGGGTCAAAGAATAGTCTTTTCAATAAATGTTGGTGGGATAAATGTATATGACATGGATATATTGAAACTTGAACTCTACCTCAAACCATGTTTAAAAATTAATGTATCATAGATTTAAATTTAACAGCCAAATCTGTAAAGCTCTTAGTATAAAATATCAAGAAAATAAATTAGAGATATTAATAATCAGCCACTAGAATAATGACTGGTATGTAGTAACCACACAATAAATGAATGGATGATGAAGTTAATGCTTGCCTTGAATGGGTTATATAAGACCAAAATAAGAGAGTGTATGTAAGATGGCTGACAACAAGCAACAAAGATTAATTTTCTTCCCATTCCACATGTTCCATCATCCCTGCAACCTCCTTCCTATTTTCTAATGGATCATAGTTTTTAAAAAGAAGAATAAATTATTTAAGGCAAAACACACACACACACAAACAATGGAGTAAATATTTGTGACCATGGGTTAGGCAACCTTTTTTAGATAAGACACCAAAAGTACAAGCAAGGAAAGAAAGAAAAAAACAGTAGATAAGTTGGACTATATCAAAATTAAAAATTTTGTGCTGCAAATAATACCTTCAGGAAATTTAAAAGACAGACTACAGAATGGGAGAAAATATTTGCAAATCATACATCTGATAAGGAATTACTATGTAAAATATATAAGGAACACATACAATTCCCTAATAAGAAAAGAATTAACCCAATTAAAAATGGGTGAAGTACTTGAATAAACCTTTTTTCAAAGAAGATATATAAATGACCATCAAGCACATAAAAGGATGCTCAATAACATTAGTTATAAGGGGACTGGAAATCAAATCACAGTAAGATACCACTTCATACCCAGTAGGGTGGCTTTAATAAAAAATACTGACAATAATGAGAGTTGGTAAAGATACGGAGAAATGGGAACCTTTCTACATTTCCACTGGTGCTGTAAAATGGTGCAGCAAGTATGGAAAACCAGTATGGCAGTTTCTCAGAAATTGAACATAGAGTTCACGCATGATCCAGCAATTCTACTCCTAGTTATATGTCCAAGAGAAATGAAAACATAGGCCCACATAAAAACTTTCACACAAATGTTCACAGCAGCATTATTCATAATGACCCCAAAGTAAATATAATCTAAAGTTCTATCAAATGATAAATTGATAGAAATAAATGTTGCATATCCATAAAATGGAATATTATTTGGCAGTAAAAAAATTAAATACTGATACATAATACATATGGATGAATCTTGAACATATTCAGCCCTGACACAAAAGATTACATGTTGTATGGTTCCATTTATATGAAACTTCCAGAATAAACAAATCTACAGAGATAGAAATTGAATTAGTGATTGCCTAAAGTGGGGTTTGAAGAAAACAGGCAATGACTGCTAAAATGGGCAGCGATTACAGTTTTTGGTTTTTTTTATTTTCCTGAGGGGGAAGAATTTTCAAAAATGAGATTGTGGTGATTTTTGGACAACACTATTAACATATAAAACAAATTATATTATACCTTTTGAATAGGTGAATTGTATGATATGTGATTTATAGCTCGGTAAAGCTGATTTTTAAGAAATTAAACATCAACCCAGTAACCTAAGTATCGAAGTAAAGATGATAGAAAACAAGGAAACCTTAAAACAAAAGGAGAAGGAATTTGAAACTTACAATAAAATAAAAAACAAAAGAAATTATCAATTTAAAAAACCCCTAAATCGTTGGCATAAACCAAGCAAGACTATTCAATTTGAAAAAATGTATAGATAAAAAGAATAATACAAACAAAATAGAATTAAATTTTCAATGCCACAGATCTTAAAAATTATTTACAAAGAGTATGAAGGACTTTGTTGCAATATGTTTAAAACTTAGACAAAACAATTATTTAGAAATGTATGCATTAATAATTTAGAACCAAGAAATAAAATGGAAAGCCTGGATTGGCTGATAAATATTTACTGAAAAAAAAATTAAATTTTGTTTTTAGACAAGATAACAAGACTTGGAGAAGACAAGTCCTTCTGTTGCAACCACAACTAGAAACGCTCAATAAATTACACACACACACACACACACACATATTTTAAAGGTACCAGAGAGCTTCGGAAGTAACAAAATTCTTCACAGTGGAGAACATTTTGTGGTGAGTCAAAGGATGTCCAGCAGATTTCTTCTTGAAGAGATTTGCAGATTTGGGGCTTTGGCTATAGATCAATTTTAACTCTATCAAGGACTTTTTCTGGGAAAAAGAAATCAACAAAGCATTTAACCATCATGCAGGGCTGGAGTAACAATCTGGATACTTGAAGGGCCCCAAAGCATAGCTAGTTTTCCACAGCAAACATGTTCTGAGTTATGGGGTATTGTGGAGGTCTGGAGAACTTAGGTGGAAGCTTCTAGAGGACAGAATCTCCCTTAGTCTCGCAGTATTTAGGAGACAGAAGTTTGCCAGGGTTGAGGGCTTTAATCAAGCACACATCAGTTTTCCCATTTAAGACTATAGTAGATTAAATTCCTCAGAAGCATAGTCTGAGACAGGGATTCTTATGAAAGTGATTTATTTTGGGAGATATGTTGCTCTCAGGAGAGGGAAGTAATGGAAACAGGATAGGACAGAGGGATGAGCTAAGAAGGACACGTTCTTGACTGAAGTCAGCTTTATCCTGTTCCCATGGGAGCATGAATTGTACTATAGGGTTGTCCCACTTTGAGGAGAGGGGTCTGCTTTTTGCACCTTCATGTCAATCATTCATTAGTTGATGTCTACCCCTGCAGGAGTAGAGGGGAACATCATCCCTGTCTTTCTTTCCTAGGGCAATTATCTGGAGATGGAGGGCAGTTCTGAGCCTTTAGCAGAAAACGCTCACAGCAGCTGGGGGATGGGTTTTACTGATCTTGTGTAGGGGATCTGCATAGAGCATTGTAGCATCCACTAGAAATAGTTATCAGTTTTTCTACGTGTTCCCTTCTTTGGTGACAATAAGAAGATATTCTATGTACAAAAGCAATATTTCCTTCCTCCCAAGTCATGGATGACTTTGAAAAAGTACTCACACTTTCAGTATACTTTCTAAATATCAAACACTGTACAGGAGATTCAAAGGATTATTATAAAATTAATAGCTCCCAAAGTAGAGGCAGGGTTGATATTACATGCTACTTACACATGAAATAACTCTCCTCTTTTTTTAAAGCATGGAAAAACCTAAATTTACACGTGAACTGCTTTAATATAATAAATTAATCATGAACAAACCCAGTTTTAAGCATATTACGTGGTATTAACACTAATTATATGAGAAAGCTGACCTGGTGTACATGTTTTTTTTTGAGCAACTATAAAGAAAATGTTTTTGTTGGTTTTTTTTTCCCCACAATAATATTGTGATTTTGCTGGCAGAAATTGACTGCTGAGTTGATTGAGGTGTTATGATTTACACATTTCCACATATAGTTATCCCTTGGTATCCATGGAAGACTGGTTCCAGAACCTTGCCAATACCAAAATCTAAAGATGCTCAGGTGACTTATATAAAAATGGCTAGTATTTGCATATAACCTACACACATCCTCCCATACACTTAAAGTCATCTCTAGATTATGTGTAATACCTAATACAATGTAAATGCTATGCAAATACTTGTTATGCTCTATTTTGTTATTTGTGTTATATTTATTGTTGTATTGCTATTTTCTATTGTTTTTTTTTTTAAAAAAAATTTGATCTGCTGTTGATTGAATCCACATATTCAAAACCTGAGGAAAAGAGGGGCTGACTATATACGTAAAACTGTTTACTTCCTTTTTCATTCAATAATCCCACCATGAATTAATTGCTTGTTAAGTTCCTGCTATATATGCAGCATTATTCTAAGTATTCTCCAACTTCCTCCACCTCTAACCTTTCACACCAAGATTCTGGTGGTGCAGTCTTAGAGAATTAAATTTCAACAATGATTTATAAATTTAAAGAGCTGGTAGGCATATTTGAATCCTCACAATGTGGAAATATATAGGAGTTTTTTACAGTATAAGAGGATTGGTGGTCTTCAAGATGATTCTGAGGAGGAAAAAGCAGACCAAGTTTAGCTCTTAGAGCAATTAGGTTTCTGTGTTGTTTTTTTTTAATTGGCCTCAAAACGGGACTAGGATTTTATGTGATTCTTACATTTATACATGCTACTTTATCTATCTGAAGTTTAACAAATATAATTATACAATTTTGCTTGCATTCCAATTGCTTATTTAATATCTCAGAGCCTCTCAATTATGTGTTTTACTTAATAAGTGTTTAACCCAATTTATTTTATGTAATGATCCAAAGGATTTATCACATAAGTTTACCATATGTAGATTTTGAATTCTCCATTTTTCTGTTGTTTCATTTAGTAAGAAATGGTGGCACTTGTGTCAAAGACAACTTTTAAATTAGTTTTTTGTGTAAATAGTTATATTTCAGTTTTATATTTATTAACAGATTTAAAACTTTTATTCCTGTCAAAATTAACTAAAATTTTATAATTATCTAAAATTAACTAGCATTGAACCCTAGTTAGGTATTCTAAGTTATATTTTTCATCTAAAGTTTGCAGTCCCAGCTTTGAGACTTAAGGTAATTCCCTTATGTTCTCTGACCATCAATATTCTCTGAAGAATGGACTGTTGGACTAGGTAAAAGCTCTAATTCTAGTACCTACTTTATAGAATATAATATAATAGAAATTGGGATATGCTCATTTGTAGGTAATAGCAAATGCAATGAACTTTGTCCTAATGAATAAAATGGATACATGAGTATATAAAAGTGGAAGTTCAGAAGTAGTGCATTTTCAAGGTGATTCCCTGTATCAACTATGTCATCAATAATCTGATTTCTTATGTCTCTCTTCTCTGCCCAAACTTTTGGGCAAAAGTATTTCTAAATAAAGTTTACAAAGAGATACCGTGACCTCCAGTAGCTCTTCCAGAATAGCATTTTAGAAAGACATCTCTCCAAAGCCCCCATAATTCCTGCTTACAGTTAGCATTTGGCCAAACTAAATACATATTCAGAACTGTATCCTGAGACACGCTAGATGCCATGTGTGATTATCATAAGATTAATGCAGGAGAAAACTTGTTGTCTGGGAAACAAGGAAGCTACTAAAGAGTACTGGAACCCTGTAAAGAACTGACTTGAAAATTTCTCTCTAGTCAAAGATGAGATCATTTAAGCATAAAAAAGAATACTAAGGCTTCCTGTTCAGAAAAAATATAGATACACTTTTTCC
Source organism: Galeopterus variegatus (assembly GCF_000696425.1). NCBI lineage: Eukaryota > Metazoa > Chordata > Mammalia > Dermoptera > Cynocephalidae > Galeopterus > Galeopterus variegatus. The sequence goes on along the minus strand of NW_007728100.1, from coordinate 107,202 downwards.
TGTTCTTCTCTTCTAAATACAACTAATTTTCCTAAAGATAATTCAATATACAATGATAAAAGGATTCTGAAATCTGGAAAGAAGGTGGACTGACTAGAGACCATAGCATTTGAGAAACAGCAATACAATGAGTTCCCTGGGTTTTCTTTTTATCTCATAAATTGTGTATGGGGCTCTAGATAGGTCTGAACACTAGAACTGCCAACAAATATAAGAAAAAAAGTCCGCTGTCTCTAATCAAAAAAAGCAGGAAAAAGTAAGCCCAACAGAGGCCTGGTGGGGAGCCCAACCCCACCTCCGCATCCAGGGTTACCAGCTGGCTTGACTGATCCACCTGCAGAAACAGCTTTAAAGTCTCCTTATGCAGTTCACATCCCTGTGACTCAACCTCCATTCTGCAACTGGGCCAATGACAGGTGGGCTGATCCACTCACACACAGCAGAGCCCAGCTTCTCCCTACCCTCTACTCAGTGGGTAAGAGTACCCAGGCCTATCAGCTCCTGACACACCCACCTGCCATCCCAGGGCAGCCCAGAGACACCAGATGCTGAGACAGGGGAAGTAAAATCTCCAGCTTTGACAGTAGAATTGATCTTTGCTTTAACATATATGGAGGCTTTGTTTGACTTTTTGGTGCAAATCTCTTTTTTACCATTTTGAAGTGTCTCTATTTTTGACCATATTCTTTTCCTAGAAGTATATTTAATCTGATATCAATGTAGCAAATGCAGCCTTCTTTTTCCAGCCATTTTTTTTTTTGCCTAATATGTCTTTACTTTTGAAATTATCTTTTATAAACAATACATGATTGAATCTTGTCGTCCTTTTTTCCCACTCTATTAAAGTATAATGGACAAACAAAAATTGTATATAATTATGAAGTATAATGTGACATTTTGATATATATATTTATATATATACATTGTAAAATGATTAAACAAGCAAATTAACATTTTCATCAACATACATAGTTGCTATTATTTTGTAGTGATATCATTTAAGATTTACCTACTCTGCTATAAAAAAGAATGAAATATTGCCATTCGCAGCAACATGGATGGACTTAGAGAAAATTATATTAAATGAAACACGTCAGGTACAGAAAGAGAAATACCACATGTTCTCACTTATTTGTAGGAGCTAAAAATAAATAAATAAATAAATACACAAACAAATGGTGGGGGCTGGGAAGAAGACACAACAATCACATTTCCTTGAAGTTGTTAAGACATGAGAACAGATATGAGGTTGAGGGGAGGGCGGGGGGAGAGAGAGGGGGATGGAGGATTCGGTAAAGGGACACGAAAATCACCACGTTGTATACTGATAAAATAAAATAAAATAAATAGATAGAGAGAGAGAGAGAGAGAGAGAGAGAGAGAGAGAGAGAGAGAGAGAGAGAGAGAGAGAGAGAGAGAGAAAA
>NW_007728100.1:100696-105062 GCF_000696425.1 Galeopterus variegatus | reverse complement strand
TTTTACAAGTTTAATTACCATTCATCTATGCTTTTTAAAAATGTGTATTTATGGATCCTTTCTCGGTTTTAGTGAAATTCATGAGTTTGTAAATTGATGATTCAAAAATTTGGGGAGTTTTTTGACCTATATTTCATCAAATATTTTTTCCTATCTTCTTTCTCCTTTCTCTTTCTGTACAAAGATTATACATACATTAATACTTAATGTTGCCCCCACTAACCCACAGCTTCATTCATTTTCAATACGTTTTTCTTCATCTTTTCTGACGTTTGGTTAATTTCCATTAATTATCCTTGTTTACCTATGTTCTGCTAGTAAGCTCAGTGAATATTTTATTAAACGTATTTTATTTTTCAGTTTTAAAATTACCATTTCACTAATTTTCATATCCTTTCTAAGATTAATTATGGTTTTGCTCATTTTCAGTGCACTTATCTTTATTTCATCGAGTATTGTTATAATAGCTGCTTTCATGTACTTATCAATCTCAACGTGTAAATTATTTTGTGGTTTCACTCCTCTGATTGTCTTTCCTAATGAGAATGGCTTTCATACTTTTTCATTGCTCTTTGTAGGTTGAGTAATTTTTGTGTTGCTCTGGAATATTATGAATGTTCTGATGTGGAGATTCCAAATTCTGTTATATTCTATCAAACAATGTTGATTTCTTCTTGGTTGTTGTTTTAGTGGGCAATTGATTTGTTTTCACTCAAGCTGCAAACTCTCGTGAGTCACAATCAAATTCTCAGTTCAGGTCATTTATTCTTCAAAGAATGCTTTGTATCTTCCTTACACATGTATCATTCAGTAAACAGCCAGGTATTCGGACAGAGTTTATGCACAGAATTTAGGACTCCCCTTCTATGGCTCTGCTGTCTGAAATAACATATTGCTTTACAATGTTTGTGATTGCCTTGTATTAGTTCTTGTTTTGGGGGTCAGAGAGACAGCATGTTTTCCATTAATGTTGTAGCAGCTTATTGTACCACTAAGTGCATCTTATTCTTAAATTAAAACCCGTAGAAAATGGTAAATCACTTTGTGACACTCCCTTTTTCTTTTTCTTTTTTTTTTTTTTTCCTTTTTGTCTTTTTTCGTGTCCGGCAATGGATCGCAACCCTCGGTGTTGCCCCACACCTCGCTCAGCCAGTGAGCGGAACCGGTCTGTATGTGGGATCCGAACCCTCGGTGGGAGCGCCACCGCGCTCCCAAGCGGCGCACTGTAGCAGTGCGCCACCGGGCCGGCCCGACACTCCCTTTTTCAAAGTGTCAACTTTCTACAGTATTTACCTGTTCTTGTACACTTTCCAGAACCTTCTGGCAGTTATTTTAATAATATTTTATAGATTTTAAACTTCTGATCTCAGCTCCAACATGTAAAGAGCTTGAAAGTTATAATTTCCATCTTTGCAACAAGAAAAAGCTGGAATAATTGAAAACCAACAAATTGTCCTGGATCTATCAGAGAAGTACAGATGCAGGGTAAAACATCATCCTGAAATCTGGAGACACTGGAAACTGTTGCTTTGCCACCCACAGATTTGTCACCCCTCTTCCCCTGGGTGACAGAGCCACAAAGGACTACTCAAAACCCATCTCTTCTCCCCAGTGAGAAGCCCCAAAGTGGTTAATCTCCTGGAACCCTCAAGAGAGGGGCATCCCTTCCATTTGGGAAATTAACCAAAAATTGGAGTTCTCGTCCCACATTTATTCTCCAGACCAGGAAGTTATAGGAAGAGAACATAGGTGTGGTTATAGTTTAACAGTATAGGCTGGTAACATTCAGTAAAACAAGCAAAGTGACATTTTATAAGGCAATTTAAGTGATCCACCAACAAAAGCTTGATATTAGCAAACATTCATTCTCTCTACAGCAGCTTCCCAGTATCTTTACCTATCATTCAGTAACTTGTCTGTCTTTGAACCAGCAACCTTGCTGTGTTACAATTATTTATCTTACAACAGAGACTATAGCCTGGGGAAAGTTTCCTGTTTTTTGCAAGGTCAACATTTTATATGTACTTTTAAGAAGTTAGACTAAACCTGAAAGTACAAGAAACTATGCCCTGTGAAATATATTTGCTTCATAGTATACTCCCCAGGAAACAAGATTGCTTACTAGGAAGAGAAGCTGCTGCTAGAGTCATAAACTGGTAGAAACAGTTAAATGATGATTTTGATGAATTTTTTGGAGGCTCCTGTAGACTAGCAGGAGAGTAAGATTCCTGGGGACTCCAGTGATGTGGGGGTTTCCCCACGCTTTCTTGGGATTTCCATCCAGAACTCCACCAAGATCCTACAGTGAGAATTTGAGGAAGATACCTTAAGCAATTAAGAATTTAAATTCCTCTATCTCTCCAGTCCTCTCCAGCCTTCTGTCCTCACCTAGGGAGAAAATCATATATATATATTTGTGTGTGTGTATATATATGCATATTTGTGTGTGTGTGTATATATATACATATTTGTGTGTGTGTACATATATATTTGTGTGTGTGTGTATATATATATATATACATATTTGTGTGTGTGTATATATATATTTGTGTGTGTGTACATATATATATATATCATATATATATATATATTTGTGATATATATATATACACACACACATATACATGACAGGAAACAGGCTTCAAAGAAATATATTGGCAATGCATTGACCATGAAAAGAAGTGGAGGAAAAGGAAAAATAAGTAATACCACTGGAAGATAAACAGAAATACTTGTGAAGGCCACAGCCTTGAAACACATTAGAAGATATAAAGTCTGAGTCTTAATCAGAAGATTATAGAAACTTACCCCTCAGATACATCCTACCACCACACTGACATTTCTCTACTATGAGAGTGGTTTACATCTAGAATAGTAAACTCTCACACACTCTCTCCAAGGAGCAGTACCTGTAAATCTCCCAAGCCAAGAGAGGAGGCAAAATAGGAATACTAGGTGAACCCTCTAGTAACTACAGCTACAACAAATATTAAGTACAGCCAAAGTCCTAGCGAAATTAAAATAAAGCTTAACATTAATGTTCTATTTACTTTAGTTACTCAATACTGGTGTCTGACTGTCAGCCAAAAAGTGGCAATACATGCAAAAATGCAAAGAAAAATATGGTCTAAAGAGACAAAGCATTCAGAAGCAGATTCAGATATAATGTGTATGTTGGAATTATAGTATTTAAAATAACTGTGATTATTATCTTAAGGGATCTAACAAAAAATAGAAAACATGCAAGAACAAATGAATAACGTAATCAGAGAAATATAAACTCTAAGAAAGAATCAAAAGAAAATGCTAGGAAAAAACACATCATAACAGAAATAAAAGCAAACAAACAAACAAAAACCTACCTAGGTGTATCATATTCAAACTGTGAAAAACTAAAAGGAAAAAGAAAATCTTGAAGGATGGTAGAGAAAAACAATCAACTTATCTTAAGATTAATGAGAATAATAATTACAGCAGACTTCTCATCAGAAACCATGTAAGCAAATAGAAAGTGTAGGAAAAGTTTTACCATTTTGAAAGAAAAATCTTACCAACCCTATATTTCTATATCCAGTGAAATCATCCTTCAAAAGTGAAGAAGACGAAAAAAAAAAAAAAAACTTTCTTAAAAACCAAAAACTGAAGGGTCCCTCTGCTCAACCCCCAACCCAACATCTCCTTACACTTTGTCCATTTTAGGACCGACAAAACTAAAAGTCTCCAGGACCTCCACTCTTTCCCCAATTCCAGAAGGATGATCTTTCCCCCGGTGATTATCCTCTCACTCTTGCAGGCCGGTTTCACATCCTTCACATGGGAGCTGCTCCAAGACTGGTCCTGACCTGCCACCTCCAGTGTTGAAGACATCCTTGAGTGTGTAACTGAATTAGCCTGGGAGGTCACCCTCTGCAATTACACCCCCAATGATGTTACCCTCTACTCCTTTTTCCTACCATGTACCCACTCAACCTCTCAGCCCCTGAACACTTGCCTTTTCTCTCCCTCTTGCTTCTTTTCCTAACAGAGACATATGCCACACCTTGTCCACAATGTATAACCAAGGTCTTGGTGGGTGGAAGGACACTTTCCAACCTCCTGGGTCTGCTACCCAGAATCTTCGGGGGAACCCTACAGGACACATTCACATCCCTGACATACGTTCCTACAACATGCTATGACCAGACAACTGCCACATCATGTTCTTACAGGGGTAAAAAAAAACTACTGGATAGCTCTTTCCAAAGGGGATTCTGCTGGAGTCCAGTGCACCCCCCGATAAAAATATTTTTGCTTCACCCAAACCATTCACCTAGGCTATAGCGATGGGGGAGGACTTCAGGACAAAAACATATTGGACCCCTGACCA
>NW_007728100.1:91852-100620 GCF_000696425.1 Galeopterus variegatus | reverse complement strand
CCCCCCCCCCCCCCCCCCCGACAAAAAACATTTCTGCATCACCCAAACCACTCCCCTAGGCTACAGCGATGGGGGAGGACTTCAGGACAAAACACGTCAGACCCCCAACCATGGTGGGACTTATCCTTTTTCTTGGTCCCTGCTTCTTTGGGTTTTTCTCTAGTTTCTTACAGGAATGTGCGCAGGCCTTCACCAATCAAAAGGTCACTGGATTCTTTATGGGAGGAGGATATCAGCCCCTCAGAATCAGTGACCCACCCCAGGAAGAATACAGTCTCCTCACCCGAAACTAATACCCCGCCATTTATTTTTTCATATCTTCGCCCATCTCCAGCAGGAAGTAGCTTCAGAAGAATGAGACCTCTGCCCCTTTTCCCTTCTCCCTATACTTAAAAGGCAGGAATGATAGGTTCTGGATGTGACTGGCACCATCTTGGGCATGACTGGTGCCACCTTGGATGTGACCAGTGCCATTTTATACATGCTGAGCAAAAAATGGCTGCCAGCCTTTCTCTTATGAGAAACCTCATGGTTTCTGAGAAATAGAAACTCCTCCACGCCAGCACCAAACCCCTCCCTGATTACGTCAGCCTTCCTTACAGTCTATATAAGCTCTCCCACCCCCACACCTGATGCTGTCCTCCATTTGGGGGCATCCCCAGCTGCCCTCTATTTTGAGTGCAGTCTGGCAGCCTCTTCTCCTTTAACAAAGCATGATCGGTACCCGCATCTTGGCTCACTTTCTTTCACTTCCTAGGCCATGAAGCTTTCAAATAACATCTGCTATACACAATCCAGAACTATCCTTTGAAATTTTGACTCTAGTGAATTTGGTTCTTTGTGCCTCATTCTCAGGGCTTATGGGGCAAGATCATTGTAACTGAACATTCACGTTCCCCTTTATCCCCCCCCCCAAGAAAATCCCAGATCAAAAGACTTGCTTGTTTCTTTCAGAACAATTTTTTACATGATTGAAATGCTTATCTCAGAAAGCTCCTCAAACTATATATATGCATTGAAATGCAAATAAGGGTTACTTCAGGCCAGAACTATTCAAATACAACTCTGATATCCCCTACACATGGTAAAAGACATTTTCTCTGCTCGATTTATTCAATATCTAGTAATGGAGGTCGATGGAGAATAGATCAGTGCAATACTGTATGTTAAGTGCTATTGTAAAGATAGATAGTACCTCGGTTGGATGTGTTTAGAGTACAGAGGACTCACTCTTTTGTAGGATGTGTTATACATATGTCAATGGGCTTTATTTGCATTCTATGTTGTTTAACTGTCATCTCAAATGATTGACTCATTAAGCTAAAAACTTGAATTGTGAAAATATTTACTTCTGCTCTACTGTGTACCCATAGTAGTTTTCCGAAAAAAAAAAAAAAAAAATGAGATAGAAAGTTGTAATAGAAACTTCTGACAATATTTCTGCTATCCTGGTTCAACTGCTAATTTAGTTTCACACTTATTTTTTGGCTTTTATTAGTGTTAGTAGTGAAATTTAAAAAGTGGAATGAGTAATATACCTTTCTATTAATAGACTGAGCTATATTACATATTGTAGTGTAATTCAGATGGGAATCAAAACCAAAAGCAGAAGTAAATATGTCTCATATTTTTTGTATGAAAAGAAAACATCTTGTGAGTGACAGGAATGTAAAAAAGGCCAACTAGAGAGCCTGGATATTTATTACAAATAAAATCTTGAGAAGGGAGAAAATCTAATTGCTAACATTAATTAATTAATTTATTTATTTAAGAAATGTTAAAGTGTGCAATGTGGGCCAGCTCCTGTTCTAAATGCTGGTGAAACAGCAGAGAGCCAAATAGGTAACAATCCATGTTGTTCTGGGATTTAGGTTCTGGTGAGCAGAAAAAGTAAAGTAAAGAACAAAATTAATAGCAAAGTATGTATATTATAATAAATGATCAGTGCTATGGAGAAAAATAAAGCAAGGAAGCAAGACAGAGTGTCACAGATGGCTGTGATGTCACATTGTGTAGTGAGGGTATTTCCTCAATAAACTGTGAGCAGAAAAAGTAAAGTAAAGAACAAAATTAATAGCAAAGTATGTATATTATAATAAATCATCAGTGCTATGGAGAAAAATAAAGCAAGGAAGCAAGACAGAGTGTCACAGATGGCTGTGATGTTACATTGTGTAGTGAGGGTATTTCCTCAATAAACTGGTTATATTTGGCTGAAGATCTGATGGATGCAAGTGGAGTAATCCATACATCTATCAGGAGGAAGAGTATTTCAGACAGAAGGGACAGCAAGTGCAAAGGCTGGAACTTTTTTTTCTTAAATGGCTTTATTGAGTTATGTATTGAGATATACAAAGGACTGAACATTTTAAAAAACTGCATATATTTAATGTGTACCATTTGATGAGTTTGGACATATGCAAAACTGTTTACCCATGATACCATCACCACAAACAAGGTAATAGATGTATCCAACACTTGCCAAAGTTTCCTGTGTCCCTTTGTTCTTTGTTTGTTTTGTTTTGTGGCAAGAACACTTAACATGAGATCTACTTTCTTAACAAATTATGAAGAGCACAATACCATACTGTGAACTCTAGGTACTATGTTGTGCAGCCCATCTTTAAGAACTCCAGAACTTATTCATCTAGCAAACTGAAACTCTATATCCACTGAATACCAAGTTCCCATATCCCCACACCTCCTAGACCCTGGTAACCACTATGGTATTCTCTGCTTCTATGAGTTTGACTACTTTAAATACTTCATATAAATGGAATCACGCACTATTTGTCCTTCTGTGACTGATTTACTTCACTTAGCATTGTGTCCTCCAGCTCAGCTTCATCCATGTTTTTGCATATGGCAGGATTTCCTTCTTTTTATGGCTGAATAATATTCCATTGTGTGTATATACCAGATTTTCCTTTTCCAGTCATCTGTTGGTGGACACAGACTTTTTTCACATCTTGGACATTGTGAATAATGCTGTAATGAACATGGGAGTATGGATATCTCTTTGAGATAAAAGGCAAGAACTTGTTTACAGTGTTTTATAAATAACAGGGACAACTGTGGCTATGGGGAGTAAATAAAGAGGAGAGTAGCACAATTCAGTAAGTGAGAAGTGTTTTTCAGGTGTTGTGGAAGCCTTTCTAACATGCATATACTACTATAGTATGAATACTTTTAATTAAAGTGATAAAAATACGGATCTCATCTTACCTTAGAAGCTAGTCTCATCCCAACTTGGCTGTCCAGCTTCTTCTTGCTACCTTCATTGCACTCCATGGTTTAACCTTATCGAATTCTTGCTGTTCTTCATATAGCTCATGTTCTTTCTAGTCTCCAGTAATTTCACTAAGAACTTCCTCTGCTTACAAGTTTTTCTATTCTCTCTCACTTTGATCCAAATACTGTTCTTTCTTAACAGCTTAAATACACATATAGTCTTCTTTAGATATTCCTTCCCCCCAACTAGAGTTAATTAGGCATGCCTCCATGTGCCTGACCCTTTTATCACTTTTGTATTGCACTGTGCCTAACCCTTTTATCACTATAATTATGCTGTGTATTAAATGCTGGCTACACTACCTGTCTTTCTATTAGATTTCTTGAGTGTAAGGGCTTTGTCTTATTTATAGATATTTCCCTGGTATCCATTCCAGATCTTGGCACAAATATTTGTGAATAAGCAAAAATTCCTTTGGCCTTATAAATAATGATTACCATGGTGATTTTAATGCCAAAAGTTATAATAATCTTGCTTTGTAATGAAGCTTCCACACTGAAAGTAAAAACAATATTATATTAAAAATTACTTTGAGTATGTTTCACTATAATTAGAAAAAGATAATATGCAAAAAGAGAGAATCTAACCACTAAAAAACAATCTTCAGACACAACCAAGGAAAGGAAAGGAAATCGCTGTTGGTATAATAGTTTCTCTTTTTGACACATTTATATCAAAGTAAAAAATTCCATTTGAAAAGGGAGATTAAGCAACTGATTAGCTTCTAATATGGTAGCAACATCTTCTATCTGTTGAAAATGCATCCTGTGTTTTACTGAGTACTGTGTTTCCAAATTGCCAACACCATTTTTTGTTTTAAGTACTCAAGTTTTTCTGAAATTATGAAACTCCTAAAAGAAAACAGGGAAAACACTACAGGATATAGGACTGGGCAAAGACTTTATGAAAAAGACCCCCAAAACACAAGTAACCAAAGAAAAAATAAACAAATGGGATTATATGGAACTAAAAAGCTTCTGCACAGCAAAAGAAAAACTAACAGAGCAAAAAGACAATCTACAGAATGAGAGAAAATATTTGCAAACTATGCATCCAACAAGAGATTAATATCCAGAATATACAAGGAACTCAAACAAGTCAACAGTAAGAAAACAAGTAGCCCAATTAAAAAACGAGCATAGAAGGTAAATAGACACTTCTTAAAGAAAGACATACAAATGGCCAACAGGTACATGAAAAAAATGCTCAGCATCACTCAGCATCAGGGAAATGCAAATCAAAACCACATTGAGATATCATCTCATTCCAGTTAGACTGGCTATTATCAAGAAGACAGAAAAGCAAATGCTGAAGAGGATGCAGAGAAAGGGGAACCCTCCTACACTGCTGATGGGACTGTAAATTAGCACAGCCATCATGGAAAACAGAATGGAGGTTCCTCAAACAACTACAGATAGAACTGTCATATTATCCAGCAATTCCTATAAACCCTAAGGAATAGAAATCATCATGTTGAAGGAATACCTGTACTCCTGTGTTTACTGCAGCTCTATTTATTGTAGCCAAGAATTAGAATCAACCTAAATCTCCCTGACAGACCACCAGATAAGGAAAATGTGGTATACATACTCAATGGAATACCATATTGCTTTTCCTTATTTTAGCATTTTCAAGTACAGTTATATAGTCATGTTGGTTAATGCTGAGAAATGGTATTGTAACAATTACCACAAGAAAGGTTTTTTGTTTTGTTTTTTTTTTTTTGGTTAAATATGTATTATGCTTTTACTTTCTTCTGCAACTTGTTACCTTGGGCAAAGGTGAAATTAACTCCAAAATATGACCCCTAGAACTAATTATGTATGAATATCCTGATAGCTTATGCCAGAACATGATGATTGCTCACCAAAAGTATTATTTAGCATTAACAAAAATATATTATATTACCACCTGTGTAAATATCTCAAAATAATGTTGTATGAATAAAAAATATATGTGCATTTATATATGTATATTTGTGTATAACACACACACAAACACAATCATATTTATACATTTTTCCTTACAGTAATCAAATAGGAATGCCTTAATATGACTCTCTTTGTGAATGTGCATATATAATGCAAATTATATGTAAATAATATATTTAATAAATATATATTTCTCTCTCTTTTTTCTTTCTTTCTTGCTTTTTTTTTTCTTTTCAAAAAAGTACTGAGTACCCAAACTCACTTTCGAACTTACAACTCTGAATTCCTTTCCACTCTGTTCTGGCTGAGCTTACAGTGTAAGTTAAGCACTGCTATAAAATTTGCAATAGCTCATTAAAGTCATATACAAGATCTTCTTTAGAGGGAGTCTTGAGGGGAGTGAATATTTCTCTAACACCAGGTCTGAAAACAGCAGGGTATAATTAGAATGTCACGTGAATAAATATTCCTAAAATTATTTCTAAATGACAAACATCCAAACACCTTACATGGATCTTATACCTGTCATCCAAAGTCTTGCCTAATATCACTTCTAATGATTGGAGGATCTATTTCCAGAACATAACTACAGATAGAAATGTTCATTATACATTCATCTTAATTAACTAAGGCAAAATAATAGCAGGGAATCCAACAGGCAAGCTTTGGGTGTCTTTGGGTGTCCTCGGGCACTCAAGATTGAGTCTGTTCATCAAATACTGAAGGTAATCATGAGAACCATCCTAAGAATTATTTATGGTCAACTCAGCTCACTCCACACCAGGCAAGCTTTGGGTGTCTTTGGGTGTCCTCGGGCACTCAAGATTGAGTCTGTTCATCAAACACTGAAGGTAATCATGAGAACCATCCTAAGAATTATTTATGGTCAACTCAGCTCACTCCACACCATGGACCTAAAAGCTGGGTGCAGATTTATTCACAAGTCTCTAACATATGTCGGATTTCCTTCTCAATCATTTGGAGTCATAAAATACAACACTGAATCTCATATTTGAGCTTTAAAAGATATTCACCCTAAACCCATCAGAATGGCTAAAATTAAAGTGACTGAAGATACCTCATGTTGGTAAATACACAAATCTATGGAAATGTTTTATACACTGCTGTGGGAGTATAAATTTGTAAAAACACTTTGGAAGAAAAGTTTGTCAGTTTCTACTAAAGCTAAATATGTAAGTTCCCTTTGACCCAAGAATTCCACTCATGGGCATATAGCCAAGAGAAATCAATTGCTTATGTACATCCCCCAAAATGCACAAAATATTTATATATTTATAGATGTTTTAATCATAATACCTAAAGGCACTAAAACACCTCACATACCTATCAACAGTACAATGGGTAAATAAATTGTGACATAATGATATAATAGAATATTATAGACAAATGAGAAAGAATGAACCCCCAATACACTCAACAACATGGATGAATTTCATGGATACAATATTAAGTGAAAGAACTCAGCACAAAATAGTACATTTTATGTGATTCCATTCATATGAAGTTGAAAAGCAGGTGAAAATAATCTCAGGTGATAAAATTCAGAGTGGTGATTACACTTGAGGTATACTTGCAGTGAGGGGGTGTAGGGAAGCCTTTGTAAATACTGAAAATTATCTAATCTTGATTTGGATGGTGGTCACATGGATGGCATTTTATGTGAAAAGACATCAATCTATAGAGACCTGAGTCATGCATTTTGCTGTATGTAAGCATTACTTTATAAAAATAATTTAAAACATAGCATACCAACACACTCTCTCTCTACTCCCAGCAAGCAAAAGAGAGCTCTGGGATCCAAAATAGGTTGACGTGTTCATAGGCTGAGCATGGTCAGCCCTGTGACCTAAGGATATGGAATCTAACAGAACTAGTTAATGGTGAATCAGGAGCTAGAAAGTAAGAAACAGGTAGGGAGAAAATACAATTGGGCAGTAAGTGAAAAGGAACCAGATTCCAAGCTAAGGGCTGGCAATAAAGAAAAGACAGAGGGAGAAGGTTCTAGAAGTTTACCTTAAACATAGGAAGAGGAGGATATTTATAGAGTACCTGAGGACAAGCCAGAAAGTATTGCTAATGCTGAGTCAAGTTAAACACAGATCTTATCCTCTTTCTCAGATAGAGAGGGGCTGTGATTTCTTCTGGTTTTCTTCTATTCTGTGGGCTTTATGTAGTTTGGGGGGAGGTTCCCCAAATATTCTTTCAGGGTATAGCACTGGCTAAGAATGTACTGAGTGCCTATAATGTGCCAAGGTCAAGAGTTCAGCAACTCCCTCAAAGCTTTCCCTAGTCTGTCACTGAGGATAAAGGGTAGTGGGTAAGATATTAAAGTAGCATGCACATGGAATCTTCAGCTGCTGATGGAACTATAAATATGAATCTTAATAGGTCCTGTCTTAAACAGCACAATATTTACTTGGATATCAAGTTCAATTATTACATGTTAGTCAACATCTTTCTCAACCCTTATCTCTGGAGTGACCACATATGTGAGGTACCATGAAAGAGTCCAGGTTTGCAACTGTCATCCAAGTATAATTATTAATGACATTCATTTTACTCTCAAAAGTCTCCTGGCTTGGATGATAAAATGTGTGGTGACTCTACCCACCCCACAGGTCACTCTGCCTATGCTCTTCACATACACACATACGTTATTTTAATGATTCTCATGTGATATTGAAGCACATTGCTTTTCTGCCTCCCCTATAAATGATAATTTCATCTCTGTACTTGCCATGTGTTCAATGAGTATTTTGCTGAATGAATATGTGAATCACTGATAAAGAACTGGCTGTTTCAATAGTTTGGTGAAGTGAAAAATGACTAGGAACAAATAATAGGGAGTAGATTGCATTGATACATCCTGAACCCTCAGAAAAGCTGGCTGGAGAAAGCAGTGGCTCAAAAGGGAAGAAAAACAGGATGCTATGGGCATCCAGAAGAAGCATTTATTAGATGAATAGACCTTAATTCAGGAAGTAAAACATCTCTTGCATACTTCAAGTTATGATAGGTAAAATTAATGATCAGTCTATAGTCATTCATCTATCTCTTTCCAAAAATAGGTAATTACACCATCAAGTTCAGGTCAAGAAGCTTGTTAAATAGAGTTTATCTGGGATGGAGGTGTGGAAGAAGGGGAAAACCATTCATCACTTAAAGCTATATTAAGAAAGTTAATCCCTAACTGCAAATATGTGCCTCATCAGCATGACTGCATACTTTTCTTAACAATTTTAGCTTCAAAGACTCTTCTTTTAATTGAACCCAATATGTGTTTATTGCTGACACATGTTAAAAATCTTGCTTATATAGTACATAGATTTCCATCCAAAGCCATAGTCCTACATTGTTTGTTTCCTAATTAGCATAGACAGGCAATCTATAAAAAATGCAAGAGACATCTGCTAGGTGTAGATGCTATCGGTTTTCATTGATTTTTTTTTTTTTTTGTCCTGTGTAGTCCAGAGGCACTGCTTGTTTGGCATGACTTGAAGACTCCTTTAATTAGCAGATGTTCC
>NW_007728100.1:88273-90583 GCF_000696425.1 Galeopterus variegatus | reverse complement strand
ACAGAAGCTCAATAAATAATTGGCAAATGAATAAAATCTTGGACAAGCTATAATAAGCTTAATTCTTTGTATATAGAATGGAAATAGCAATAGTATCTAATCCATATTGATTTTGTTAAACAAACACCTCACACACAATGCTTTGCTCTATATCTAAAATATATTAAGTGTATTAGAGAATTAAGTTATATTTTTGAAATAAATTAGTATGCTTTTCTTTTTGACACTTTCATGCATTTGAGTCTCCCTCAATTTAGCCAGAAATATTTATGGCCTCAGAAATTATTAGGATTATTACAACAGGAATGCAAAGAGGAAAGACAACTGAGTATTCAATTCAAAGGGGTTTTTATTGGGGGGGAGGGTTGAAAGTGCATTTGCATACAGGTGAAGACTAAATATACAAATTCATTCCCTATATGTGACCAATATGAATTAGAGGGAGATGCTGATATATATTGAGAGTCCCTCTATTCTAGCCACAGCACTATTTGATTTACAAACATCCTTTCAACTAATCATCACAACAGACTCTGAGTTGGGAATTATTACCTACATTTAACAAATGAGGATATTAAGGGAAGAGATGAAGTCACATGCAGGTGATTGATTGGTGTTTGGAATCCAGTTCTCTCAGATCCAGTAGAATGAAATAGAAGAAACAAGAGTGTTCCAGCAGGGGAAGGCAATGAAAGAGTCAACAATGGACCCCAGGATACATCTGTAAATTGCCTCTTCTAGTTTGTGCTCTCTACAAACTTTAAATCAAACTGAAATAGAAGTAGACAGGACTTCATTAAATTTGATAAAACTCCCTGCTCTCATTTATTTCAATGATCAGCTGTTCAGTGAAAATTGTTTTCTGTCCTTTCTTCAAATTTCTCATCTTTCCTGATGAGAATTCTAAGACTTCTCACTCCAGCAGCCTAATCATAGCAATCAAAATTATAGTTGCCATTTGCTTAGTATTTTTTCTTAGTAGCAGCCATTTTTTCTAAATGCCAAGCCTATAAAATAATTATTATCCTTATTTTATAGATGAGTAAACTGAAGCCCAGAGTCATTAAATGGTTTATCCAAGGTCAAAATTTAACAGGGGTAAACTTTTTCTCTCTGACTCTAACATCTCTTTCCATTACATCATGCTCTTTCTTTCAAATTTTAAGTTTTAACTAAAATTCTTCTTCCTCCTTGACATCCTCCTTCACTACCCCATGAGAACTTAAGGGTTTCTCTTCAGCACCCACATAGCATACCCTAGATCCTTTTGTTCCAGGTATTATTGACCTTTGTATTATTATTCCTATCTTGGACTCAAAGTTACTTGAGACTTGTGAGGGTTAATTTTATGTGTCAACTTGGCTAGGCTATGGTACTTAGATATTTGGTTAAACACTTTTCTAGATGCTTCTGTGAAAGTATTTTTTATAGAGATTAATATTTAAATTATCAGACTTTGAATAACGCAGATTATCCTCAATGATGTGAGTGGGACTCATCCAGTTACACACACACACACACACACACACACACACATCTTGTTGGTGCTGTTTCTCTGGAAAATTCTGACATACACTAGAGCAAAATCGTACCTTTGCATTCTTAGTTCATAGAGAGTAGTGCACAGCATGATCTCAATAAATAATCAAAGAATGAGGTGTCATAAGAAAGGAAAAAGAGGTGATGGGTACTAGGCAAAGTGGAAAAATTGTTTCTTAAGTATAGCAAGTGCAAGTGACTGGATTTATTTGGATTATAAGGGAGTAGCTTTAACATGAAACACTTTTAAAAATTCTTTTCTACATTGTGTTGACATATATTATATGCTGGCCAAAAAAAAGCATTATTTTTCCATGTATGGAAAAGAAAAAGTCTCTAAATAACTATATAAAGTACCTTGAAGGAGAAGAACAAAGGAATCACAGACTCTTTAGGGATAGTCTTAAGACTATGAAATAGTTTAGTGTGCCCCATATGGAAAGCTAGTTTGTCATAGGAAGTTGGAATCTTGGTCTAGCTAAAGACATGAAAAAGATTGTGAAATTATCCAGTGATCGTTCCCACACACATTGTGCTACATTTGCATAAAACATAAAAACCACAATTCCTTCATACATATGAGACATATGAGCCAACAAACATTGTGAAATTATCCAGTGATCGTTCCCACACACATTGTGCTACATTTGCATAAAACATAAAAGCCACAATTCCTTCATACATATGAGACATATGAGCCAACAAACACTCTTTTTTTCCTGACTTATGAAATTGTGAATATGAAAAATATTTTAAAATTATATAAAAAAT